>NW_025320772.1:115000-127500 GCF_019176455.1 Solea senegalensis
AGTAAAATGTAACAGAGATTTAGTCCTCACTAAACTAGACTCTACAACAGGGTTTCTATTAAATTTACTATTGGGGCCACTTGGACCCAAATGACAATACACATCGTGATGAGATCAAATCTGTGCATCATGTGATAAAGAATGTACATGTACATAAGCCTTATCTGCAAAAATGAATGGTTTTCAAGTAAATGAATGAAAACCTATATTAATGCATGCTATTATCTAAAAATGAGACACATTTGTTTCCCTGTGATCCGTCTGTGGGTCCAGACCCAGGCTTTGTACAGCTGAATGCAACAGAAATGCAGAGAGCGATGAAAGAACACTTCATATTAGCTTTGTCTGCACCAAAACACTGAGAATCTGTGTTTTCATGGTCAGTGTAGATCAAGAGTTTCAGAGTATCTGTGTTTTCTCCACATGAATGAGTAATTCAGGAGAGAGAAAATCTCAAACTGCCATTCTTGCATACACTACTTAAAACAATGATGTCATAATCCCATGTCACTGTCACTTTTCCTCGTGTGTGTGGAAATCATTTGGTCTGTCCTCAGTTTGTGTGTTTTTTTGTGGTCTTGTGTGTCGAGCCTGAATAAGACGTGAACTCACAGTGAAGGTCTCTAACAAAGCTTACAGCCCACTACCACGATACACTCATCTCTGCTATGGAGCACAGTTTAACACCTTGGGATGCTTTAACTGTGTTGGCATGTTCATCTGTGTGAGTGTGTCATTGTGTGCGTGAGTGTGCCTGAGTGTGTGTGTGTGTGTCAGAAGCGTAGTGAAAGGTGCAGTTTAGCAAAAGGAGTTGAGTAAAGCGTTCAGGCCGCAGGGCAATTGATGTCCAGTGGGTCGTCTGAGGAACACTAACTCACTCACACACACACTAACTCACTCACACACACACACTAACTCACACACACACACACACACATAGCTCAACAGCAGGGTCTAAAGAAAAGACAAAAGAAAGAAAGAAAGAAAGAGGATGGAATGGAAAGGAAGAGTCAAATTCTCTTTATTACTGTTGTGGGCTGTTGAAGTGAAGGAGGATGAATTTGAATCATGAGGATGGAATCAGAAATGTCAGCAGATTGAGTCAGAGCAGAGCTGGAACCATCTGGAAACAGAGTATCAACACTGAGGAAGGGCCATGCGAGATTTTAGGACTGTCACTGGGCTAATGGCAAAATGATTGGACATTGTGTGTGTGTGTGTGTGTGTGTGTGTGTGCGTGTGTGTGCTGCATGGGGGCGGATGCTGGATTGGCTTAGTCTGCTGTCTATAATGAATGGTTAATGTTAGTCGGGTAAAAAAATGAATACGGTCACCATCTGCTCCATCTAAGTCTGCGTTCTGTGCATGTGTGGGCAAGTGTGTGTGCATGGCAATCATGCACACACACACACACACACACACTCTTGGATAAAGATTTGGAAATGTGGAATCAAAGAAAAGAGGGAAGAGGAAAGAAAAGTGAAAGGCAGCAGAGAATTAAGAGAGATAAAATAAAAATAAATCGTTTTTATTGATGCAACACTGTGTATGATTAGATGCAGCAGAGATGTAGATTCAGGTGATTAATTATTAATTATTAATAATTAATTATGTAAGAAAATAAAGAAAAAAACACTATTATTATTATTATTATAATAATAAATTGACAACTAGCTCACTAGAAGATACTGGGCTACAATCAACTATAATCAGCACTTTTATTTTGTAAAACAGCAGAACACAGAGGGTCATCATGGATAGTTGTTTGTGATTTAAAATGTGAATTTGCCTATGAATAAATCTTCCTGCACCTTGTAACATGTAATAACATGTATTAAAATACTCACAAGCACAAATGATTAGTAATAACTGATGTGCTGTTTTGTCACAGATGAAACAAGAAAGATGATTCACTGACATCATTGAGTGTTGAACTTAAGTACTCAATGTGCTGAATTGTCTTTATATTTATAGACACAATCATTCACTTACATCAACTTTGATTTAAAACTGAGTTATGCAACAATCCATCATATTTATTAAAGCAACTCAAGCATAAGTGAGTACGACCTGAAGCCATGTTTTTAGCACACTGGTGCTGCACATGCATGGGTGTTACTGACGTTAGGGAGTGATAGGGTTAGGGAGTGATAGGGTTAGGGAGTGATAGGGTTAGGGTGTGATAGAGTTAGGGAGTGAGTTAGGGCGCTGTGCTCTCGCCACAGAGCGACTGCCAGCAGAGACTGGACACCACCTCCAAGGAACCAGATTGCTATCATGTGTACAGCCGCTAGGGGGCGCTGGTTTTAAAAACGTAAACATAGGTCGTCATTCCTGTATGAGTAAAGTGTTGTAATGATTTAGTGCTGGGGAAAAAACATCTGTTCTGTAGGATTTAAATGATCATCATCATTAAGCAAGAATGACATTTGTGACCATATTTTGCATCATTTGAAAACACTTTTTTTTAATTTAAAGGAACAATAAAAAAAACAGATTTCTCATGTGAAATGAAGTTTTAAATACCAAAAACTGACATTTAAGTGGCAATGATCAGTGATTTAATCCTATTACATATTACCTTACTTATCTTTCTGTCTGTTTCTTTTATAATCAATGCCTCCATCCGTCAGGTACAAAACAGCATTATCTTTATTATTATTATCTTTAAAGTATGGAACAGTTGTTCTTGACACAAACTTGTTAACACATAATATTGATTATTTATGTTAAAGACAAAAACGTGTGTATTATGTATAAATGATTGGAATTTTTTGTCCATTAATCCGCCTTTAATTATTATCTGATTATTGTATTATAATTATTATTATTATTATAATATATTAAAATTATTAATGTTAAAAATTAAGATTAATTAATGAGTTCCACATACTTCAACATTTAAACTTCATTCAGTCTTAAAAACATGTAGCTTTATTGTTTCCTAATCTGAATATTTCATAACTTCTGAAATATTCAAAAACACCAATTAAAATGAATTGAATTTTCTATTTTTTAAATCATAGTTCCACATACTTCTCCATAGAAACTTTATTCAAACTGAACATTGTCCAGTCAGAAATAAAATGTTTCAATACCATTTTAATGAGAGCATTGAGGTGTTGTGATGTTGCGTTATGAACTAATTGTATTGAAGGGAAATAAAAGCAAATAAGAGCAGATGACATGGAGGACGTCTGTGCGAGGATCTGTTACTACACCTCCGTCTGTTTAACAGTTACAGGAGGATTACAAGAGGACACAGGAACAATCTCATCCTTGACTGTCCTCAGTCTGAAGCACACACACACACACACTCTCGCCCACTCACACACCAACACAGAACACATGCATGTGTGTGATTGTGAAACTTTTCATGCTCTTCAGTAACAATGATCATGAGAGGAACAGCGGCACTGATAAATCTCTGTGGTGACAAGTAAATACAGCCTACATCAATAATCCTCATGTAACTATGCACTATGTTTTATGCACACACACACACACACACACACACGCCTGGTTGTGATTAAATTCTCTGTGGCCTATGATCCGTCTCTAAATCTTTGCAATTTTCATTTTATGCAGCTTTAATATGGATCATAGTTGCTCTCAGAGTGTCCCATCTCCTAATCTGGAGCAATCTGAGCTGAGCCTGGCTGGGCCAACAGCTGACACTAAGCCAACCCGTCTCAGTCAGCAACAAAGCATCTGTGCATCCAGTGAATGTACATCCCAAAATAACACAGCATGGAAGTGAGGAATCATCACACGACTAATCAATTGATCCAAAAAACAATCAATTACCCAAAACAATAAATGTGTGCAGAGGCTGAAGGTGGAGGGAGACGTGTGTCTGCTTCAGACCTGACAACGACAGCCACACACGGCCCTGTGTCACTGAGCAGCAGAGCAGCCATAAGAGGATTAAGTCATTAAGGGTACACTGTTAAAAAATGTATATTAATATGCTAATGCCTCAATCCAGGATTTACAAACCTGCTCAGCAATCCCACTCCACATCATTTCCTCTGTAGGTGACTGAGTGAAAAGACAAGTCTCTTACTCACTCACTCACTCTCTCTCACTCACTCACTCACACATTCACTCTCTCTCTCACTCACTCTCACTCTCTCTCACTCTCACTCACTCACTCACTCACCTCACTCACTCACTCACCCACTCTCACTTACTCACTCACTCACTCACTCACTCACTCACTCAGGGCCACAACCATCCACTCTCACACCTACAGTACACCTACAGGACAACATCGCTCACTTGACTTTTTTTAATGGGGACATATTATGCAAAATCAACTTTTTGACCATTTTAATACTTATATTTGGGACTCTGGAGGCCCTACCTGTCGCCAAAGTGTGGAAAAAGAATACTCAGTCATGTTTTCGTGGTCCCCCTTAGTGTAAGTGTAGGCGATAAAACGCTCGATGTTGAATTCACTGCGCGTATGACGGCAGCATGCGCATTTCACAGTGAATGTTACCGCCCACCAGTAAGTTTACTTGGAGAGCTCCACCTTAGCTCCACCTTGTCCCTGCGAGAGTGCAGGCGAGGGAGGAAGAGCGGTATTATGTCAACGCGGAGGGACAAGTGTGCTGTTGGTGGCTGCACAGTGGAGCACAGTGTTTTACAGAGGATTTTATATATGAAGCTAATGTGCCGGATAAAGTCAGCAAACGTGTGTTCGTGTGTTCGCACCACTTCACATCAGACTGCGGCCAGTGGTCGCCGTATTTAGTCAGCGACGTACAAACACACACATTTGTTTGTACGTCAGTTTGTACGTCTGGTGATCAGCGGTGGATCAGTGGTGCTGTCCCTAAGTGTTTTTAACTGATTTACAGTTGGACAGTGTTCGGCTCGATCCTTACGTAGGACGTCTCTTCCTGTGACGGCACTCTCTGTGTTTTCTGCGCACACTGCCATGTTGATATTGTCAGAGAACTAGTGCAGGGAGGGGGAGAGGAACAGGAAATAGAAATGATTAGTTCAGGACTGACTCAACTGAGTGGTTCGTTCGTTCATTTTCATGCAGTACCTTCTTTCGCCACATGATGGCAGGCAGCTGCATAAGCTCAGCAGGAAAGGAAACAGAAACGATTAGTTCAGGATTCACTCAACTGAGCGAGCGTCCGTCCTCAGGTCATGTGACAGCTACCGAGTCACTGTCGTGCTGTTAAACAACAATGGCAGAGAGGATACAGGACACAAGTCACTTGTCACTTTATTGAGGTGTGTATTTGCTTTTATTATACTTTCTCAGCTAAAGCAAAACTATGTTGCCTACAGTGTTAAGTGTTTGAGAACTGCGCCACCCGCTGTAAATATGAAGGAAATGACTCAAAAAAAAGTTCAATTTACTGTCCGAGAGTAAAAGAGAGTCAGTAAGAAGAGTCGAACTTCCCATCACTAGTTTCAAGAAGCTTTGAGTGAAAAGAGTTATATTTATACAAAACATTCACCGTAATCTTTCTATGATCTGTCGAGCATTAACATATCTAATTCTTTCTCTTACTCAAAAACAGCTATGACTGATCCCACTGAGAACCTACTGAGAACCCACTGAGAACCCACTGAGATCCCACTGAGAACCTACTGAGAACCTAGAGAACCCACTGAGAACCCACTGAGATCCCACTGAGAAACCTCTACTGAGAACCCACTGAGAACCTACTGAGAACCCACTGAGAACCTGAGAACCCACTGAGAACCTACTGAGAACCCACTGAGAACCTACTGAGAACCCACTGAGAACCCACTGAGATCCCACTGAGAACCCACTGAGAACCTACTGAGAACCCACTGAGAACCCACTGAGATCCCACTGAGAACCTACTGAGAACCTTACTGAGAACCCACTGAGAACCCACTGAGATCCCACTGAGAACCCACTGAGAACCTACTGAGAACCCACTGAGAACCTACTGAGAACCTACTGAGATCCCACTGAGAACCCACTGAGATCCCACTGAGAACCCACTGAGAACCCACTGAGATCCCACTGTCACGTCACCATTCTGCATTGCTGACTTTAGTATTTTTTCCAAATGACATGTTTGCTTTTCCAAAACCAGAGGAACCCATATTAGAAAGAGTGGAGGTGGAGCTTGATTGAGAGCCCGCCCACCTACACTTGCAACCAGGGCTACTTAACAATGTCCACACCCCAATACATCACCTGCTTTCTGGTTTATTTGACTTTAAATGGGAACATAATATAACACAATGTTACACATTGTCTTGGAGCCTAATCTATTAATTGTACACATCAGAGTGTATGAATCATTGCTCTTGGTGACATGTTCCATTATAAATCGTCGTTTCTTATTTTACTTTTATATATATATATTTTTATTTAATTTTTTTTCTCGCTTAGTGTTTTTATTTATGTATTGTACGGTGTCCTCGAGTGCCCAGAGAGGCGCCTCCAAATAAAATGTATTATTATTATTATGTTCCATTATGACACGACACGCACTCTAGTTATTTTCCAGTCTTTGCCATATTATGCTACCTCACTGCTGCAAATACTCACATACACACTAAACTCATAGTGATATGATTCCTGGTATCAGACTTGTTCTGATACATGAGTAGATCAATATTAGACGAATACAAATGTAAAATCTGATTAAATCCAAAAATCCTATATATGGTATGTTTCAATACAAACAGACTGTAAATATGTAAATAAAAACCAGTAACAGCATTTAAGCTGAGTCATGTTGTGGGCTGATTATTTTTTCTTTATGAGAAGTGTTGTGACTGGTTCTCCACAAAAGCAGGACTAGGGCTGGGTACCAAACTTCAGTTCTTTTATGGCACAAGTTTGGGTACCTAATCTGTTCACACTGACAGAAAAAGAAAATGAGTAAAGAAAAACAAGACGAGTGCCACAGTCACAACTTTATTGTAATTGTCTGTTACCCTTTTCTACAGTGGAGGTGATTAAACTGTTGCTATTGTTGACCAGTTAACCCGAGGTTATCTCAGCCTAGATTATGGTTTTTGAGTAATAATAATACAACCATGTTATTGTTATGTTTTGTGTTCTAATGTCAAATAGGGAGATGATAAGACATTGATTTTACCTCTGTAAGTTTATGTCAGATCCTTAGTGAAAATGACTTTTTACACTGATAAAAAAAAATGTTTTATGTAAAAAAAAAAGTGCATTGAGTGTAAAAATGCCAAAACTGAAAAATAAAAACTAAGGATGGATGTGTACCATAATGTGTAATGAAAATGATATTATAAAACTGGTATCAAAAAAAGTATCGATCAGGAACCGGTATCGAAATGAAGGTATCGGTATCGAAATGTTTTTATTGATACCCAGCCCTAAGCAGGACAGCAAAACAGTTCAGGGTTCAAAAACAAAATCACGTTACTCGTCTGGTTCGGTACAAACAAATCCAAAAGAGACAAGGCAAAGACAGAAGTCCGTAAACAGGCAATCGTCCAGAGAACCAGGAAAACAGATCACAATGAATCGCATCTAGAACTTTAGACACGGAGGTAAGGAGGTTCACAATAATACAGGAAACATGGAACATGAATGAAAACAAAAACTAAAATCATGACCTCGAGGGGAATGCAGAGAAGATATTTGCTACACAATTGAACAATGATGTCTTTGAAATAGCTTTAAATGGCTCAGCACAAATGTGTTGTTCACAACTTCATAGTTTAGAAGGTCTGAAATGACTGTATGAGACTGATATCAGTATCAGTCGATACTTGAGTTTGTGATATCGGTATCAGTCGATACTTGAGTTTGTGATATCATTATCAGTCAATACTTGAGTTTGTGATATCATTATATACTTGAGTTTGTGATAGTATCAGTCGATACTTGAGTTTGTCATCGATCGATTGAGTTTGTGATATCATTATCAGTCGATACTTGAGATTGTGATATGTGAGTTTCTCATATCAGTTGAGTTTGTGATATCATTATCAGTCCTTGAGTTTGTGATATCGTATCGGATGAGTTTGTCATTATCAGTATACTTGAGTTTGTGATATCAGTATCAGTCGATACTTGAGTTTGTGATATCGGTATCAGTCGATACTTGAGTTTGTGATGTCATTATCAGTCGATACTTGAGTTTGTGATATCATTATCAGTTGATACTTGAGTTTGTGATATTCAGTCGATACATCTTACTGAGTTTGTGATATGGATTGATCAGTCGATACTTGAATATCAGTCGATACTTGAGTTTGTGATATTGATATGATGTGATATCAGTTATTGAGTTTGTGATGTCATTATCAGTCGATACTTGAGTTTGTGATGTCATTATCAGTATACTTGAGTTTGATACTTGAGTTTGTGATATATCGGTATGAGTTTGTATCGGTCGTGAGTTTGATATCGGTATCAGTCGATACTTGAGTTTGTGATATCATTACAGTCATACAGATACTTGAGTTTGTGATATCGGTACCAGTCGATACTTGAGTTTGGGTACCATCGATACTTGAGTTTGGGATATATACTTGAGTTTATATCGGTACCAGTCGATACTTGAGTTTGTGATATCGGTACCAGTCGATACTTGAGTTTGTGATATCGGTACCAGTCGATACTTGAGTTTGTGATATCAGTATCAAACACAAACAAATGGTATTGTGCCGTCTCTCATTGATCCAAACCTCTTATCCTTTGAAGGTTGTAGGCAGAGGTAGAGTCACTGACAGGATATACACCCTAACACGTTCACCAGTATATACATTACAACCATTCAGCCTCATTACAAATATAAAAGTAAAGGTTATTTAAAAAAACAAAATATTTTATATATTTTAAAAGATATGTAATGTGTGTGTGTATATATATATATTTGACAAGGCGGAACAGCGAGGACTCAGACGCAGAGGTCTTTTAATAGTCTTTATTGACACTCTTAACAATTCTCAAGGCAGGTCCTCTTTGCTGAGGAAAAACAACAGCATGGCTATGAAAACCTATAGCAATTTGCGAGCGCAACGCTCTACAAGAGAGACGTTGCGGAACTATGAACGTGGAACAAAAAATCACTACGAAGAGGAAACAAACTTAGACTACGGTTATCCTAAAAAACTTAAACAGAAAACTCTCCAAACGATGGAAAAACAAGGCTCTAAGCACTTCAAAAAGAAAACAAACTCTAAGCACAATCCTAATGATTGGCGATCCTTAACTAACTAAGAATGAAATCAAAATGCAATCTAAATGATTGGATCTAAATAGTTAAAGGTAAGTCACAATCCTAATGATTGGAATTCCTAAAGAGGCTGTGAAAATTAACCAACAAAAAATCTCTCCCAAGGAGGAAAAATAAAAGGGCTATAAATCTGAACTAAGGAGTCAGATATCAGGCTCTGATAAGAAAACTTACAAATAAAACGTCGCTCACAAAGAGGATCAGAAACTTGAGGATTCTGTGGCTGTGACGAGGCGCTCGGGTGATCAGGCATTGGCGATGACACACTGGCACTGATGCTGGGGAACAGAGAGTTTTTAAGTGCACATGGCTTGATTGTCTGCAGGTGTGTGTAATCAGGCCGGCAGGCCAGCAGAGGAGGGGGCGGGGCAAGCTGCCGGAGTGACAATATTAAAAATGTTTCAAATAATATAAGTAAATATAAAAGTAATTGATAGAAAAAAAAAACAGCACGGGTTAATCGCCCATTCTAATAACACTTTAGTATTTCTTTGAAGACATTTTATGGACATACTGAGTGAACTGAGGAAGTAATTAACAGATCAGGAAATGAAAAAAACGTCATAAAAGGAACTATCATGTATCACTTACAGTCATATCAAGTCATAAACTATGCTGTGTATAATAGCAGTGGAACAAGTTTAATCACAATAAACTTCTCTGTGTGCTGATACTAAGCTCAGTGCTTGTGGAACAGTGGACGAGTGCAGGCTCACCTCAGGAAACATGATTCAATCTCACAATAACCTCCTTCCTCTGATCAAATCCTCTTATATCTGTGCCTAAGAAAACTCAACCAAGACCCACTGTCTCATCCCATTGTGTGATTAAAAATAAAACATGAGCAGAAGTCCCACGTTTACCTTCAGAGGAAGATCAGAAATCTGTCTCTGTCTCTGTCTCTCTGTCTCTCTCTGTGTAAAGGGGGATAATAGAATTGTCTGATTCCCTGTTACAACACTGTTTCTCTTGTTTTTGCAGTATTACTAGAACAAAGATTACAATTGATGGGATTGAATTAAAAAACACATTTTTCATGTTTTCAGTATGTGTCTCACACACACAGATGATAATAAAATAATAATAATGATCATACATCAACAGTGTGTGTGTGTGTGTGTGTGTGTGTGTGTGTGTGTGTGTGTGTGTGTGTGAGTGTGTTCTTGTATGTGTATTTTCGTGAGGACCGAGGACCAAAAAACAAACCATAGGGGTCCTCACACCTTTAAAAGGCTTTTGGGGGTTAACACCTGGTTTCAGTTCTAGGTTCAGGTTTACACAATTAGATGTAAATCTAGTCTTGATGACCATTCAAAGGTTTAGGGTTAGGTTCTATCACACACAGCCATCACAAGCCATGTGATTGTTTAAGAGTTTTCTGCACTTCATTGTCATGTAATTGAAAGACGACTCGTTCTACCACTGAGTCACTGCCGCCCCCAGTTGTGATGGTTAGGGAAGTGTGTGTGTGTGTGTGTGTGTGTGTGTGTGTGTGTGTGTGTGAGCTGACATTTGTTAATGAAGCCACATACTGTATCTCTGTCAGTCCAGGTCACCTGCAGCTCCCTCTGTTGTGTTGGGGATTATCCCAGGAAGTGAAGTGGAGCAACAGTAATATGAAGCTTTCCTCTTTACTGTACACACAAACACACACGAAGAGTCACCCATTCATAAATAATACCAACATGACTCTTATATCTGCTGCTCTCCTGTCCTTGCGTTCCTCAGCGCTTCAGGAAACATTGCAGCGCTGCTGCTGCTGCTGATGATGATGATGATGATGGCATGTCATTCATCTCGCAGGCCCAAAGTCATCTCCTCCATTAACACCAGAGTCTAATTAAAAGTGTAAATGACAAATACGTGGACACAAACACCAGCCCCACTCTCTAATGGTGCGGGCTGTTGTGCAGGAGACTGATGGGCAGCTGTCTGTTGTCCGTTAACTCTGCAACCTTGAGACGGGAGAGCGGGGGGGTCGTGGAGACAACACAGGAAGGTGAGCAGAGCACTGATAATGAGTGATTGATATACTGTAGCATGGCACTTCATTTATTCATTCATTAAGAACAATATTGTCTTTAAACAGTGTACTGTTATTTATAGCATCATCTGGTCATTTCATTTCTTTCCAGATATTCATATTAGCAAAAACAAAGAATTGTTATTATCATCATTATTATTATCATTATTATTATTAGTAGTAGTATTATTGTTATTGTTATTATTAGTATTTTTATTATTATTATTGTGATTATTATTATTATTATCAGCATTATTATTATATTATCATTATTATAGTTATATTTATTATTATTATTATTATTATTATTAATAATAATAATACTAATAATAATAATAATAATAATAATACTATTATTGTGATTATTATCATTATTATTATTGTGATTATTATCATTATTATAATTATATTTATTATTACTATTATTATTATTATCATTATTATTATTATTATTATTATTATTATTATTATAATATTTCACCGTGTACAAAAGAATAACAAGTGTAGCACAGGCTTATCCAGAGCTGCTGTATTAACCACTGTGGTATTAGTGTTAGAGGGATGGAGAGGGAGAGGGAGAGAGAGAGAGGGGGGGAGAGATCAAAAACATTGAGAGTGACTGAATAAGAACAAGAGAGAGAGAGAGCTATGTGATTCTATTTTCCACATGAACACAATGTTCACAAGATCCTTTTAAAATCATTTTCATATTAGTCTTAAAATGTTTAAGAAAGAATCTAAACACACATATTCCCACTAATCCTTCAAAAACTGTGATAACGTAATGATTGAAAACAATGGAAGCAGGTTCCCATGGTGGAGATTACAGATGATATAGAGATTATGTATTTATGAAAGAGAGGCTTTGTATGTCACTCTATTTCATCCTTGTTCTTTGTTTTGTGAATTATCATCAAACCAGAAAATGGTTCTTGTTTTTTTTTTGTATTCATTAAAATCAGAAGTTAATTTTCAGAGTTTATCAGAGTTTAATGAGGAGATTACTATACTATAACCAACCGACCCACAGGCCTCACCCTGACTCTTACCTAACTTCATGTGGTGAATGTCTTCACCTTTGTGTCATGTGTGTCACAACATCAGTAATACCTGGAACACACGCGTATTCTTGTCGCACATACACACACATGTGCGTAGCAAGTCTCCTGAGGAGCATTTTGAGTTCTTTACAGACAACGTGTGATTTCTAAGCTTTCCATCTGTCAGTGACATCTGATATCTGT
>NW_025320772.1:135000-149640 GCF_019176455.1 Solea senegalensis
GTCTTCAAAGGGTGAAAGAGTGTATTATCGTTAACGTTATTATGTAACGCATGTGTTTGTGTGATGACACTCTGTGTTGTACAGAAACACATAATACATCAAACCAAAAGGAAAGGACGTAACACTGCGAACACACAACTCCTTCACATTTTCTTTAGTTGTCTTGTCTGTAAAATGTCTTTGTTCTGTAATCCTGCACGTTCATAATAAACATTAAATAGAAATTATGTTAACATGTTTAATAATAATATTAAACATGTTATTGTTATTATTATTATTATTATTATTATTATTAATAATAATAATAATAATAATAATAATAATAATAATAACAATAATAATAACCTGAAAAACACACATGAAATGTAGCTACTGCATTTCTATAATTGATCCTCAATGAACCATAAGGCAAAGATAACGAGTGATAATCACTGCTGGTGCCAACACCAGCAAACTCTCACCATACACACTACAGGCCATTCAAATAAGGCGACACCATAGAACATATATCTCACATCTATAGGGACGGAAAGTGACCGCCCAACTGTTTAATAAAGGAGAACCAGCTCATGTAGATGTGGTGCAGGGTCTGATGTGGTGCAGGGTCTGATGTGGTGCAGGGTCCTCTGAGTCCGGAGTTCACATCATTGCCATCTTTCATCTCATGAGGCCTCAGACAAAGACGTGTGTCATCAGAGGGAGAGTTTAAGATGCCGTGGTGTTATCACATGAGAGACAGACAGGCTGGATCACTTCACGATCACTTCACGATCACGTCACGATCACTTCACGATCACTTCACGATCACGTCCGCGATCACTTCCGCGATCACTTCATCATCATCGTTCACGATCACTCACGATCACTTCATCGTCACGATCACTTCACGATCACTTCACGATCACGTCACGATCACTTCACGATCACCATCATCACTCTCGGTGACCTGCTCCAAATGTCTGAGCCGAACAAACGAGGAGGAGACACGTAGGATTAAAATGATTTTTTCTCTTTTTTTTTTTTAAATTTAATTTGATTCATTTGAGATCACAGTACATGGTAATTATAAATTATAAATACAATTGTAATTAGTATTCTTATTTAATTTTAAAGCTACAGTCATGTTTTATTGAAATAAAATCACCAACACGAGTGTTGCACTCATGACCTCATTAATATAAAACAGATTAAAGATGAAGACAATTGTTTTCAGGAATATAAACATCACCTCTTTGTCCAAAAACTGTTCCACTCTCAGCAGGGAGACAAAAGCACGGCTCGTGTTAATAAGAGTAAAAGCAGGACAGTAGCATGCGATCACCCAGATAACCACAGACAGGTCCTCGTGCCTCTGGCCACGTCCCCTCAGCTCCATGATGCACCGAGACCAGCGCGTGCCACGCGGGCCTCAGCACCGTCATCCTCATGCGAGAAAATCCATGTGAAGGTGAGACAATGACATCGGTTTAGCAGCGTGACAGGCAGCACTATTCTATTTTAATTTGAATATTTGATGTTATTTTTTTTGTGTGTATGATGTGAGATTGTTTTTGTTTGTCTGTTCAAATGAAGCAAATCGAGCCAATCACAGATATGTCCTTTAATAAAAAGACAGAAAACACAAAAAACAAAGAAAAAAAGTGATTTTCTTCCACACGGTTGTGTTTTATATTACAATCATGTGAAATGTGCAATTACGTCAAATAAAAAAATGAAAAAAAAGAACAAACCATAAAAAAACCATAATACATTTCTTTTATATAGAATCGGGGAAATCAGTCCTTTCACATCAGATTGAATGTCGGGATTAGATTACAGTTGTTGTATTGAATGTTGCATAGATTACAAATAAGAGCTGAGCGAAGTCTCTGCAAAGTAAAGCGGAACATTCACTTTGTGACTCCGAGGCCCAAACTCTGTGTTTTCCATGCGGCGTTTGTCAAATCTGGATGAAACATCATCGTATTCATTTATTTCTCCACACAATGATTTGCAAATGTTAGAAAGACAGAGACTGGGAGAAAGAAGGGAGCAGAGGAGAGGTTCAAAAAGTTCAAGAAAAAGAGATGAAACCACATCACGGCTTGTCGCTGCAGTGTTTGAAGAGACTGGACCCTGTCCCGGAGTAAGTGGTGCACTTCTCAGCGCAGGTGGCGAGCGCAGACCCGGAGAAAGGATAGACGGCCGCCTGTCCGAAAGGAGCCAGTGCGCTGGGCATGGGCGAGGTTATGGTCTGTCCCTGGTTCAGATAAGCGACCAGCCGCCTCATCTCCTCCAGAGCCTGAGCCTGCATCAGGATATAGTTCTTGGCCAGGAGGAGAGTGGCTATTTTGGAGAGTTTTCTCACCGAGGGGCTGTGCGCGTACGGGATCACGGCGCGCAGACCGTCCAGCGCGTCGTTCAGGTCGTGCATCCTCCTCCTCTCGCGGGCGTTGATGCTGAGCCGCAGTGACCGCTGCTCTTTGCTCTTCTTGGCCAGCGGACCCCCGGACTTGTCGTCCCCGAACGACGAGCCCCTCTTCCGGGACTCCAGCGAGTCGAAGCCGTCGTCGTCGTCGCTCGTGTGCTCCCCGCCGCTCTCGTTGGACTTCGCGGTCTGAGCGGAGAGAAAGTCGTTGGCCGGTGTGAGCGGGAAGCGGCCGGTGCTTCCAGCACCATGGCCAGCGCCGAAGCCGAAGGCGCCCTGTCCGTAGCGCTGCGTCAGGTCGAGGAGTGCGTCGTTGCTGATGGATTTGAGCAGGTTCTCTTCACTGGCGTTCATCTTCTCTCGCAGGTCAGATTGTGAGCAGGGACACAACTTGTCTTCTCCTCTTCCGCCTCTGTCCTCACTTGATGCAGCTTGTCCTCGCGTTTCTCCAGAGCTCCCCTCACCCTCTCTCCTCCCCTCTCTCTTTCTCTCTCCCCTCACTCTTTTCTTCTTTTGAAGGAAGCAGTGAAAGTGAAGTGAAGCTCTCCTCTTGTCGCGCGCATTTAGCCCACGTTCAGCAACACTTACTTCTCACACTGTGAGAACTTTACTCTGTCTCTGTATTGTGTGCGCGCGCGTGTGCTCCCACTTTCCTCCTCCTCCTCCTCGCTGTTGTCTTCCTCACTCTCTCGCGCCTTGGGCAAATAGTGCCTCGTGCTCTGTCCTGCTCTCACATTTGTAGGAGCACGAGGCCCCGCCGGGATTATGTGTCTGTCCAATCGGGGGCGTATTAATTACTCATTAATTACTCATTAATTACAAATTAATTGATCCGAATTCCAACGTGATCATTGACTGACGCGCAGCTCAGTTGTGTTTATAATGGCTTTAAATGTGTGTATGTTTGTGTTCATGTGACGGGGCAGACTGTGAGAGTGAAGGCTCTATTTGACCAAATCTTTGGAAACAAATGATTTAAACCAGGGGTCTGAAACTCAAATGACCTGTGGGCCACTGAGTGTCTCCTCTGGTCAGGGGCCAGTCAAGTAAAAAATATTTTTTTGGGAAAAGCAACAGTCGTGGTGGTTGATATGAGCTCAAAATGATATATCAATATGCCGTATTGATTCCTTTTTACTCCATTGCCTTGTGTGAGCTTTTCTGTCTTTTATCCATTATTCTGTACAGCAGGCGGAACTTTTGGTCTCGCTGTAACCCGGACTCATTTAAGTGACGTACCACAACAAAATCTACACTGGTAACAAGGTTTGGATAATAGAGACGTTTCTGACAGAGGATAAAAAAAACTGTGCAATGTTTCAGAAACTAACAACAAGCCAACGTCAGCTGAACAATGATTCACGTGTTGTGTCTCAAAACATTAGCAGGGGACAGAAAAAATGTTATTTGCACAGCAAATGATTGATATTGGTAAAGTATTCATTGGGGGGCTGGGAAATGTCCTTCTCCAAGGGGGGCCCAACAGAAAAGGTTTGAGAATCACACATCAGATCAAACCCTCAATAGCCCATAAAATTAAAATGTGTTCTAATGTGTTTGTCTACTGAACAACATTTCATTTAAAGGGATGGGAGTTTATTTTGGAAAGCTTTTTTTGTCTTTATGTTACTTTAGTGAACATTTGCATCCTCACACAGTCACATGTTCAAAAGTTACTCAGGTTCTATTGTTTATATATTGTGATGCATCTCATCTCTCTCCTCAGCCCAGTCAGCACTAATATGATATGGAATGATATGATTTCATATTAGAACTAAATATGAGGAACAGGTGTCTTCCTGCTAACAACTCAAAACTTGGTAGTGAATGTGTTGGTGCCATCTTGTGTCCAGTCTGCAGCATTACACATGTGCCCGAGCCTTTATGGAGCCACAAAGAGAATTAGATTTTTCTAAACTGTTACTGAAACTGAGGAACCTGCAGATATTTGGACATTTAGTCTTTCTTTACTTCCTCAATGTTCGACGTTAACTTCTGTTAAAAGCTTGGTTTCTTATGCCTTGAACCAGCTGTGTTGTGAAAAGTTTGGAGATAATGGTGCGACCTTATGGAGGGAGAAGATAAACACAATATGATACTCACAGTTGTTGTGTTTTTTCTTAAGAATTTAAAATGGTAAAGTGTCCAGTTCACTATTCTCATCCTGAAGTGAATGTGATTTGATTATAAGGTGAGCTGACGGAGGACGGAGTCTCTGGAGTCAGAGATGAGTTCAGTTGAAGAGCTTTATTCAGATCTGAGGAGAACTGAACAAGTCGATGTTAACAGTCAGTCTGCCTGTGAGTCCCAGAGTCAGGATGTTTGAAGGGTTTTGGAGGCCAAACGGAGCTGACCTTTGACCTTTGGGAGGACTGCGCGGTTGCAGAGCCGGCCCAACGCATACGCAAACTAAGCGGCTGCGTAGGGCCCTGGGACCACCAGGGGGCCCCAAGAGCAATTATTTTACTGTGAGAGTGTGTGTAACTGTGAGTGTGTGTGTGTGTGTAACTGTGTGTGTAACTGTGAGTGTGTGTAACTGTGAGTGTGTGTAACTGTGTGTGTAACTGTGAGTGTGTGTGTGTGTGAGTAACTGTGTGTGTGTAACTGTGTGTGTGTAACTGAGTGTGTGTAACTGTGTGTGTAACTGTGTGTGTGTGTGTGCGTGAGTGTGTAACTGTGTGTGTGTGTGTGTGTGAGCAGGGCCGGCTCTACCTAATTTTGTGCCCTAGGCGGTGCTCTCCGGTGCCCCCCCCCCAACACTCACACACACACACACGAATTACACCAGCCAAATGAACAATCACACATGTTTAATTTGAACAACAACAGCAAACAACTTTCAAGTACCTCTGATCCCTGCTCTGACCCTGAGGTCACCCGTCATGTGATTCAGCAGCACCATATTTTAGGAACATTATTGTTTATTCATTTGTTAATATTTATTATTTTCAAGAGAGAACACACAAATGAGGGCGACTGGGAATAGAAAATCATTTTTATTTTCATTGTTTTAAATTTTTATTTTATTTTTTTGTCTTGTGGCGCCCCTCCAGCAGATGGCGCTCTAGGCGACCGCCTATATCGCCTATGCCAAGAGCCGGCCCTGTGTGTGAGTGTGTAATTGTGAGTGTGTATAACTGTGTGTGTGTGTGTAACTGTGTGGAGTGAGTGTTGTGGCATGGTAGGAGCAGTGTGGCTGTGAGTGTGTGTGTGTAGCTTTGTGTGTGTGTGCGTGGGGTGTGTGTGTAACTGTGAGTGTGTGTGTGTAACTGTGTGTGTCTTGTGAGTGGTGTAACTGTGAGTGTGTGTGTAACTGTGTGAGAGTGTGTGTGCTTAACTGTGTGTATGTGTAACTGTGTGTGTGTAACTGTGAATGTGTAACTGTGTGTAGAAGCTGTAACTGTGTGTATTAGCAACTGTAGTGTGTGCTTAACTGTGTGTGTGTGCGTGAGTGTGTAAATGTGAGTGTGTGTAACTGTGAGTGTGTAACTGTGTGTGTGTGTGTGTAATTGTGTGTGTGTAACTGTGTGTGTGTGTAACTGTGAGTGTGTGTGTGTGTGTGTGAGTGTGTAACTGTGTGTGTGTAACTGTGAGTGTGTGTAACTGTGAGTGTGTCCTTCCTTCACAATAAGAGCTTCTGGTATCATATGGAGGCAGTTTTTATTAAAGTGTGATTTCAATATTCAGAAACTTCCTGTTAAATGATCCCTGTTTCACCAGCAAGTCCTTTTATATTGGAAACTTTTAACACACACACAAGACATAATGACAGCGATGTCAGTGCATCATTTCATCAGTACAGGCCGAGGTAACGCTGCTCTGCCCCACGCACTGTACGCAGCGAGGGCTGATCACCTCCGATACCGTCGCTGCCAAACTATAAATACGTCGTATCTTAATACACAAACCACATTTTTGTGCACTTTCTGGTGCGCACGAGAAAGTATCTCTCCATACCGTAGTGATCACCACTTGAAATAGTATAAAAATGTGTGTCCTGGTTCGAGACTTTCTTAAAGAGGACACAGTTATGAATTGAGTGAACTACATAACTGATATCTCTTTGACTTGGAGAATGATTGACTTCACACACAGAAACTCACACAATTGTATTGTCTTTTTGATATCAAAATTATTATTTGACAAAAAAATATAGATACATAGATTTTTAAAAAAAACACAGTTGGCAACTTGTATAAAACTTCCCCAACAGAAATAATAATTAAAAAAATACTCTATAATTTAATTTATACATTTGCTGCAGCAGTGGGCCCACTAATTTATTCGTGCAGTTAGTGTTGAGCTAAAAAAAAAAATATTTTGGACTCCGTGGAAATCTTTGGTGTAGGAAAAATCTTACTGGCTGAGCAACCGACGTTGATCCAGAACCCAGGCCTGAAGTCCCGAATCCCGCCTGTAGCTTGACCACAATCTAGCGCTTTTCCTCGCCCTCTCTCGCTCTCTCTCTCTCTCTCTCTCTCGACACACACACACACACACGCCAGCCGCGCTAATGTGAAATAAAATGAGACCACAGAAAGTCCACTGATATATTTCCACTCATATAAGGAGCTGACTTAGATGACGTCCTTCTCCTTCAACAGTCAGATCGGAAAGAAAAAAAGACAAAAATAACAAGCGTATCCTAGAAACCACCAGGTGGACTTGACCGTAAACTGCCCGAAACTGCTGTAATTGTTGGAAATCATAACAAGACAGTGAAAAATAATATAATGGTGCCTGATAGCAGTTTGAATTAAATTAATTAACTACTTCATGCTCACTAAGGGTGGGTTACAGTATCGTGTTACTTACACTTCACATGTCTGCCACACGGTGGCGGTGGTGAGCGGGTTTTCTGCTGTTTTGACTCACTGACAGTGATAGTTGTTGAGCAGACGCTGGAGAGTTAGGGTTAAACCTGCAGACTTATGATCATACTGTTAGGAACAATAACTGTAAACAATACATTCAAGTCCACAAAAATAGATCTAGAACTCTCGCGGCTTTATCCATGGACGAGAAAACTGTTGTCGTCATTTCCTGTAAGTGCAGCGTGACGAGAGAGAGAGAAAGTGAAAGTAACTTTGCTTCAGTCTCCATTTTAACTGTACAGCACGAAGACAGACTGGTGAGTGTTGACGTGATTATGATGATTATACGATATTATATGATGATATATGATTGTATATGATTATATATGATTGTATATGATTATATATGATGACTTAGTGCGTGTGAGTGAAGTACCCTAAAGTGATACTTGAGTAAAAGTACAAGTAAAAGTCTTAAAGGGGACATATTATACCCTATTTCCCCCATTAAAATAGTTCCCTGGTGTCCTAATGAACATGTCAGTGACATGCTTTGGTCAAAATACCATAAGGATGAAGAATCATAGTAG
Source organism: Solea senegalensis (assembly GCF_019176455.1). Taxonomy (NCBI): domain Eukaryota; kingdom Metazoa; phylum Chordata; class Actinopteri; order Pleuronectiformes; family Soleidae; genus Solea; species Solea senegalensis. The sequence continues at coordinate 142,812 of NW_025320772.1, forward strand.
TTCAATAACCCTGCTAAACCCGCCCCTTTCAGAACGCTCGGTTTTCGTGCATGGTCCCTTTATATGCAAATGAGACACAGGCAAACACACACCCACTTCTTCCAGGGGGTTTCTGATTTGTCCTCTTTACAGCGCTTTACAGCTCTATTCGTCTCCCCTTCCCTCCACTAGCTCTCTGACAATATCAACATGTCAGCGTGCGCAGAAAACAGCGAGAGTGCCGTCACAAGAATAGACGTCCTACATAAGGATCGAGCCGAACACTGCCCAACTGTAAATCAGTTAAAAACACTTATGAACAGAACTGCTGATTGCCACCGCTGATCGCCAGCGGCGCGCTGAATAAACTGTATGTTGCTGTATCAGACCGGAGACTGTGCTCCGGAGACCTCACCACCGCTGACCAGCTCCGGTGCTCCGGCGAGCTGGCGATCAGCGGTGGCGATCACCGGTGCTGCACTCTCTGTGTCACCGCTGATAGCCAGCGGCAGTTTGTGCCGGACAAAGTCAGCAAACGTGTGTTCGCACCACTTCGCATCAGACTGCGACCAGCGGTCGCCGTATTTAGTCAGGGGACGTATTTCACCGACGTACAAACACACAAATTGTTAAGAAAAGATCACATGCTCCGGTCATGGAGGACGTACTGAACAAATATGTTTAATTAGGACGTGTCAGAATGGTCAGTTATGAGCTCTTTGTGATCTTTTCTCAACAATTTGTGTGTTTGTACGTCGGTGAAATACGTCCCCTGACTAAATACGGCAACCGCTGGCCGCAGTCTGATGTGAAGTGGTGCAAACACACGAACACACAATTGCTGACTTTATCCAGCACATTAGCTTCATATATAAAATCCTCTGTAAAACACTGTGCTCCACTGTGCAGCCACCAACAGCACACTTGTCCCGCCGCGTTGACATAATACCGCTCTTCCTCCCTCGCCTGCACTCTCGCAGGGACAAGGTGGAGCTAAAGTGGAGCTCTCCAAGTAAACTTACCGGTGGGCGGTAACATTCGCGGTGAAATGCGCATGCTGCCGTCATAAGCGCAGGGAATTCAACATGGAGTGTTTTATCGCCTATACTTACACTAAGGGGGACCTCGAAAACATGACTGAGTATTCTTTTTCCACACTTTGGCGACTGGTAGGGCCTCCAGAGTCCCAAATATAAGTATTGAAATGGTTAAAAAGTTGATTTTGCATAGTATGTCCCCTTTAAGTGTCAAATCGGAAGCTGGCGAATCGGAGGCTAACTTCAGCGTCGTTAGTTCTATGTGACTTGATGAACACACTCTGCTCCCGCCTACAGTGGGCCTAATTTGCATACAGATATCTGTAACGTAATTTTGCCTCGTCAAAACTCTAATTCAAGATATCTGTAATTACAATTTGACTTGGCAGAATGAAAGTTACAGATATCTCCAATTTCAGATATTTCTCATCAAAATTCATTTCAAGATATCTACATTACATTACATGTCATTTAGCAGACGCTTTTATCCAAAGCGACTTACAATAAGTGCATTTAAACATTTGGGTATAAAGTGAATAAGAGCTAGAAGTAAGTAAGAGCTTCAAGTAAGCCAAACTATGAAGTGCTAGTCATAAGTGCGATGTATAATTTCTTTTATTTATTTTTGTCATTGTAGAGTTGTAGAGTTGAAAGAAATGTGTTTTTAGTCGGCGGCAGAAGATGTGGAGGGTTTCTGCTGTCCGGATGTTGATGGGGAGCTCGTTCCACCATTTGGGAGCTAGGACAGTGAACAGTCTCGAGTTCTGTGAATGCTGGGGTGTAGGTTTTGATCATGTCCTGGATGTAGGCTGGACCGGATCTGTTTGTAGCATATAACTTCATAATAGATATCTACAATTAAATTATGACTATCCCTAACTCCAGTTTGAGAATTTTGACTAGTCATAATTGCAGTTACAGATATCTACAACATCATTTCGCCTAGTCAAAACCTAATTTAAGATAACTGTAAAGGAAAATGTAGATATTTTGAATCGAGGTGAATTAAAGATATCTTGAACTGGAGTTATGACTAGTAAGAATCAAATTGTAGATATCTCTAACTGGAATTACAGATATCTACAATTCTATTGCAGATATCTGTAATTCACATAGTGGATATCTGCAACTGAATTGTAGATATCCGTAATGATAAACCCCATACAAATGAATGGCAAAAGTGAAGTCATTTGTCCTAGGAAGAATGTCTTTGTGGATATCTGAAATGTTCTTTTTGACTAGACAAAACTGAATTATTATTATTATATTTAAAAAAGACCTGTTTTTATGCCTGTTGTATCATTTTATTTTATTTTATTGTTTATTTGTATTAAAGGCCGGTCCTGAAAATATTGTCTGATATTAAACCGGTCCGCAGAGGTCAGAACCAGAGACAGAGAGCAGAGTCTCCAGGACCCAGCGGTCTGTCTGTGAAGAGTGACTGGTCTATGGACCAACCTTTATGCTTCAGTCATGAACCTGGAGCCTCAGAGACAAAGTAAGAGACACTTTGTCCTGTGAAGAAGTCACAACCAAACCTGTGTCCTCACACACACACACACACACACAGCTGTTTTACCGTCATAAAAACTTTAATCCTGAGAAAACTTGTAACAATGCACTGACAACAAGACAACAACAGACTTTGTTGTGCGTTAAACACAAAACAATTGTAGAAAACTCAACTAGAAGTGAGTGAAAAAGTCACTAGAAAGATTCATGTGATTGGTTCTACAACGACATCAAAGTCATTTCTCATCAGCTGTGAGTTTTTAAACCAGCTGCAGTTGTCCTTGGGTCACATGACTCACTGCACGTCATCATGATGACATCCATTGTATTGATCTTTGTCTAAATGTTCAGAAATAGCAGGCTTGATCATATTGACCATAACTCTTTGGAAACACTGTATTTCCTGTACTTGTTTGTGTTGTTTTCAGCCGGACATGAGAGCTTCAGCACAGGAATGATAATAGAACGCTTCCATAGCTCTGGAACAACAGGATTCTTTGTCAGTTTTTCAAAGATTGCACAGAAAGCATCATGAAGTTCAGGAGAGCAGTTTTTTAGCACAGAGGCTGAGAAACCATCAGGTCCTGTAGATTTCTGACTACCGTCATGTCTAAATGCTGACTGTACCTGTAGAGCAGGGCCGTCACACTCTAATGACCTGGGGGCCAACGAGCGTCTATTCTGGTCAAGAGGGGGCCGGACTACGGAACATAGAGTCGTCAAAAAACAAGTGTTCAGTAGCACGAGCTTCAAGTTAAAACACAATCTTGCATCATGATATCACACGTATACTTTGTGATACTGTTTATGATGCAAAATCAATCTGTTCATATCAAATACACATTTATTTCAAATGACGCAAATAATAATGTGGATGTCGGCAGAGCAAGGTCATACAGCGGCGACACGTGGCGAACCCAGATCAGCACGAACTTAAAGGAAAAGAAAGAAGACGCTCTTCTCCATCACTCTGCTCCACGCTCATGAACTGCAATCAGACGCAGATTTGATTGAACACGCTAAGTATCACAGGTGGCTTGTCACTTTCACACATGAAGTTTGCCCAACATCAATAAACAATCAATACAAATAAACAAAGAATAACTGAGGGCACAGTTCAACAGTGGACAACTGTAATGAAACCATCAAACTAGGACTGATGATGGGGAGTGCAGCAGTTCTCTGACCTCACTTTTGAATCCACGGAACCTTTTGACAACTTTTCACCTCTCATGTGTCGAGTACAAATTGGCGCGCAATAATAATGATAATCTAACAATCATAATAATAATAATAATAATGATAATATAATAGTAATAATAATAATATTTAAACCCGACATGAGTTGACCTAATAGAAGTTTTTTTACATGACTTTTTAGCCCCTCCCACTTCCAATTTTCCACGCATTTTCGCAGAATGACTTTCAGATGTAAATTTACACCAGGATTGATGCGGTCACCAAAAGTGAGTTTTGGGGTATGGGAAAGGCCTCAAAAACGCGATTTACTTTTAGGAATAATAGTAATAATCTTTTGCATTTCAATAGGGTTCTTGCAACCTTGTTGCTCGAACCCTAATAATGATAATAGAATAATTATAATAATAGAATAATTATTATAATAATAATATAATGACAATAATAATAATAATCATATAAGGATAATAATAATAATAATAATAAAATAATAATAATGACAAGGATAACAATGGTTTCCTCACACTAACAAGCTTATTTATATATGTTATTGAATGTTGTATGTCATAAGTTTAATAATGTGATCATTATGAGCAAATGTCTTATTATTATAAAAACATATATATTCTATCACCTCGCTGGCAGCTGTGCCTCAGCTACACACTGTGTTTAAAACAAGGTGGGGTCGTCAGCCATGTTTGTATTATAACATGATATTTAAGTGGGGGGACCGCATGTAATCGATAGAGGGGCCCGCAGGCCGCCAGTTTGGCACCTGTGCTGTAGAGGATCAATCTTTACACAAAGATCAGCGACCACAGGCTGTAAACCTGAAATCTGTTTGTGATCAAAGTGTCTAAACAAAGACCATCATCAGTGATCATGTGATGTTTGTGTTTGCAGAGGTCAGAACCAGAGACAGAGAGCAGAGTCTCCAGGACCCAGCGGTCTGTCTGTGAAGAGTGACCGGTCTATGGGAGAACCTATAAACTTCAGTCATGAACCTGGAGCCTCAGAGACAAAGTAAGAGACTCAATAAATAATGCTCTCAAATCAATATGATATGCTCTTGAATTAAGATAAGAAATAACCTCCATCTGTTGGAGGGAAACGTCTTTGATTGGACTTTTGTGAAGGAAGAAGAACTAAATGTGTGTGTGAGCAACAGACTGAACTGAACTGATTCAGAATCTGATGAAACGGAGCAATGAGTCAAACCATTGACGAGTCAGAGAGAGTGTGAGGATGAGCCTCAGGGTTAGACCTTTACAACAGTCCATCAGAACCACTGTGAGACAAAGCTGTAAGGATGTCTTCACAGAGACATGTCCACCTGTCCCTGACGTGTCAGTGATAAAGAAATGTCTTCACAGAGACATGTCCACCTGTCCCTGACGTGTCAGTGATAAAGAAATGTCTCCACAGAGACATGTCCACCTGTCCCCGACGTGTCAGTGATAAAGAAATGTCTCCACAGAGACATGTCCACCTGTCCCTGACGTGTCAGTGATAAAGAAATGTCTTCACAGAGACATGTCCACCTGTCCCCGACATGTAAGTGATAAAGAAATGTCTCCACAGACACATCCGTCTGTCCCCGATGATAAAGAAATGTCTCACGACACATGTCCACCTTCACGACATGTAAGTGATAAAGAAATGTCTTCACAGAGACATGTCCACCTGTCCCCTATATGTCAGTGTCAAGAAATGTCTCAGTTGGTGACATAGTCCACCTGTCCCCCATACGTCAAAGATAAAGAAATGTCTCCACAGACATGTCCACCTCACGCACATGTAAGTGATAAAGAATGTCTCACAGAGACATGTCCACTCGGCTACGTCAGTGTGACAAAAGAAATGTCTCCACAGACACATGTCTGTCTTTCCCCGACATGTCAGTGTCAAAGAAATGTCTCCACAGACACATGTCCACCTGTCCCCGATATGTCAGTGATAAAGAAATGTCTTCACAGAGACCAGTTTGCTGTTTCTGTGGACAAGCAGACGTCCCGCTGTCCTCTGTGTCAGGACGTCCTGAAGGATCCAGTCTCCACCAGCTGCGGTCTCTGGTTCTGCAGACCCTGCATCTCCTCATACTGGGACCAGTCTGGTCCACCAGTAGACTTCTGCTGTCCCCAGTGTGGACAGAGACCCAGACCAGGACCAGGTAAAGAGCATGAGACCAAACAGATCATTCACATTTGTTCTTCATCACTTTCATAAACAGAGACCAACAAACTTTTAAAATGAAAGAACAAGAGAAAAATGTTTCAAAGTGAAATCTGTTCCTCATGTTAATGAAAGTGATAATGAAGGTGATTCAGTTTAATCCTCTGCTGCCCCCTACAGGTTCAACACAGGATTGTTTACACTCATTTTCCAGCTTTTCTATTATTGTTGTTGTTTTCTATGCAGATGATACACTTTCCTTCACAGTCATCACCGTTATTCTAGAATGATTCTGTCTTTCAGAATACAACAATATCACATAAAGACGTGACACTGTCAGGGTTTTTTTATTAAAACACTTTTTTAGTTTTTCTGTGGCTGATGAAAATAATCCTCAGCTGCTCACATTCTTTGTCTCTTGTCTTTCAGCAGATGTTCCTCTGCAGAAGGTTCTAGATGAACATAAGATCAGTCTGAGGAGCAGATTTGAATATGTGACTGAAGGAACTGAAGGAACAGGAAGTAGAACCCTCCTGAACAGGATCTTCACTGAGCTCTACATCACAGAGGGACAGAGTGAAGAGGTCAATACTCAACATGAGGTGATGCAGCTGGAGACGACCTCCAAGAAGAAGATGGTCCAGGACACTCCCATCAAGTGCTGCGACATCTTTAAAGCCTTACCTGACCAGCAGGGGAGCATCAGAGTCGTCCTGACCAATGGCGTCGCTGGTGTTGGAAAAACCTTCTCGGTGCAGAAGTTCACTCTGGACTGGGCCGAGGGTTTGGAAAACCAGGATGTGAATCTGCTGATTGTGCTCTCGTTCAGGGAGCTGAACCTCATCAGAGATCAGCAGCACAGTCTTCTCTTGCTGCTCCATGTTTTCTATCCAACATTAGAGAAGGTCAGAGCAGAGGAGCTCGCTGTCTGT
>NW_025320773.1:0-11671 GCF_019176455.1 Solea senegalensis
TCAGTGTTTGATACTGTAATGATTTCACTGTTGGGATGTGTTTTTCTATTAGTGTCTCTTTGTGTGCGCATTCAGCTGAGATAAGGCTGTTTTTTGACTTTTTTAATTTTTCTACTGTCTCGTTACATAAAACTCACAAATGAAGTTAACATCTTAAAAGTTATACTTCTGTACCCTCAGTGTTTGATTTTGCAATGATTTCACTGTTGGGATGTGTTTTTCTAATAGTGTCTCTTTGTGTGCGCATTCAGCTGAGATAAGGCGTTTAGTGACTTTTTCAGTGTTTGATACTGTAATGATTTCACTGTTGGGATGTGTTTTTCTATTAGTGTCTCTTTGTGTGCGCATTCAGCTTAGATAAGGCGTTTAGTGACTTTTATAATTTTTCTACTGTCTCGTTACATAAAACTCACAGATGAAGTTAACATCTTAAAAGTTATACTTCCGTACCCTCAGTGTTTGATTTTGCAATGATTTCACTGTTGGGATGTGTTTTTCTATTAGTGTCTCTTTATGTGAGCATTCAGCTGAGATAAGGCGTTTAGACTTTTTTAATTTTTCTACTGTCTCGTTACATAAAACTGCAAATGAAGTTAACATCTTAAAAGTTATACTTCTGTACCTCAGTGTTTTGATTTTCACGTGATTTCACTGTTGGGATGTGTTTTCTATTAGTGTCTCTTTGTGTGCGCATTCAGCTGAGATAAGGCGTTTAGTGACTTTTTCAGTGTTTGATACTGTAATGAATTCACTGTTGGGATGTGTTTTTCTATTAGTGTCTCTTTGTGTGCGCATTCAGCTTAGATAAGGCGTTTAGTGACTTTTATAATTTTTCTACTGTCTCGTTACATAAAACTCACAAATGAAGTTAACATCTTAAAAGTTATACTTCTGTACCCTCAGTGTTTGATTTTGCAATGATTTCACTGTTGGGATGTGTTTTTCTATTAGTGTCTCTTTGTGTGCGCATTCAGCTGAGATAAGGCTGTTTCGTGACTTTTATAATTTTTCTACTGTCTCGTTACATAAAACTCACAAATGAAGTTAACATCCAAAAAGTTATACTTCTGTAACCTCAGTGTTTGATTTTGCAATGATTTCACTGTTGGGATGTGTTTTTCTATTAGTGTCTCTTTGTGTGCGCATTCAGCTGAGATAAGGCTGTTTCGTGACTTTCATAATTTTTCTACTGTCTCGTTACATAAAACTCACAAATGAAGTTAACATCTTAAAAGTTATACTTCCGTACCCTCAGTGTTTGATTTTGCAATGATTTCACTGTTGGGATGTGTTTTTCTATTAGTGTCTCTTTGTGTGCGCATTCAGCTGAGATAAGGCTGTTTAGTGACTTTTTTAATTTTTCTACTGTCTCGTTACATAAAACTCACAAATGAAGTTAACATCTTAAAATTTATACTTCTGTACCCTCAGTGTTTGATTTTGCAATGATTTCACTGTTGGGATGTGTTTTTCTATTAGTGTCTCTTTGTGTGCGCATTCAGCTGAGATAAGGCTGTTTCGTGACTTTTTTAATTTTTCTACTGTCTCGTTACATAAAACTCACAAATGAAGTTAACATCTTAAAAGTTATACTTCTGTACCCTCCAGTGTTTGATACCTTAATGAATTCACTGTTGCGATGTGTGTGTTTTCTATTAGTGTCTCTCTTTGTGTGTTCAGCTGAGATAAAGCGTTGAAGTGACTTTTCAGTGTTTGATACTGTAATAAATTTCACTGTTGGGATGTGTTTTCTAATGAGTGTCTCTTTGGCCAATGCTTTATTCAGCTGAGATAAGGCTATTTTAGTGACTTTTTTTAATTTTTGGGGATGTGTGTTTTGGGATGTTGGGATGTGTTTTTCTATTAGTGTCTCTTTGTGTGCATACATTCAGCTGGGAATAAAGGCGTTTAGTGACTTTTATAATTTTTCTACTGTCTCGTTACATAAAACTCACAAATGAAGTTAACATCTTAAAAGTTATACTTCTGTACCCTCAGTGTTTGATTTTGCAATGATTTCACTGTTGGGATGTGTTTTTCTATTAGTGTCTCTTTGTGTGCGCATTCAGCTGAGATAAGGCGTTTAGTGACTTTTTCAGTGTTTGATACTGTAATGATTTCACTGTTGGGATGTGTTTTTCTATTAGTGTCTCTTTGTGTGCGCATTCAGCTGAGATAAGGCTGTTTCGTGACTTTTTTAATTTTTCTACTGTCTCGTTACATAAAACTCACAAATGAAGTTAACATCTTAAAAGTTATACTTCTGTACCCTCAGTGTTTGATTTTGCAATGATTTCACTGTTGGGATGTGTTTTTCTATTAGTGTCTCTTTGTGTGCTTATTCAGCTGAGATAAGGCTGTTTCGTGACTTTTATAATTTTTCTACTGTCTCGTTACATAAAACTCACAAATGAAGTTAACATCTTAAAAGTTATACTTCTGTACCCTCAGTGTTTGATTTTGCAATGATTTCACTGTTGGGATGTGTTTTTCTATTAGTGTCTCTTTGTGTGCGCATTCAGCTGAGATAAGGCGTTTAGTGACTTTTTTAATTTTTCTACTGTCTCGTTACATAAAACTCACAAATGAAGTTAACATCTTAAAAGTTATACTTCTGTACCCTCAGTGTTTGATTTTGCAATGATTTCACTGTTGGGATGTGTTTTTCTATTAGTGTCTCTTTGTGTGGCATTCAGCTGAGATAAGGCTGTTTAGTGACTTTTTCAGTGTTTGATACTGTAATGATTTCACTGTTGGGATGTGTTTTTATTAGTGTCTCTTTTGTGATGGCATACATTCAGCTGAGATAAGGCTGTTGATGACTTTTAATTTTTCTACTGTCTCGTTACATAAAACTCACAAATAAAGTTAACATCTTAAAAGTTATACTTCTGTACCCTCAGTGTTTGATTTTGCAATGATTTCACTGTTGGGATGTGTTTTTCTATTAGTGTCTCTTTGTGTGCGCATTCAGCTGAGATAAGGCGTTTAGTGACTTTTTCAGTGTTTGATACTGTAATGATTTCACTGTTGGGATGTGTTTTTCTATTAGTGTCTCTTTGTGTGCGCATTCAGCTGAGATAAGGCTGTTTCGTGACATTTTTAATTTTTCTACTGTCTCGTTACATAAAACTCACAAATGAAGTTAACATCTTAAAAGTTATACTTCTGTACCCTCAGTGTTTGATTTTGCAATGATTTCAATGTTGGGATGTGTTTTTCTATTAGTGTCTCTTTGTGTGCGCATTCAGCTGAGATAAGGCGTTTAGTGACTTTTTATAATTTGAATATAAGTGAAAACCACAAAGGAAGAAGAGGTACAAGAGATTGATTCATGAAGGTCGCAGACAGTGTGCATCTCGTGGGTGATTTAAAGTGTTCACCTCGCACAAAGAGAAAGACAGACCAAGAGAAAACAGGAGGATTTCAAAAAATTGAATGAGAGATGGGGAAAAAAATGAGAAGGAGGAGAAGGAGAGAGGCAGGAGAGGGGAGAGCAAGTGGGAAATCAAAGCACAGCGCAAAAGAAAATATGAAGGAAGGAGAGGAGGAGGGGATGAAATGGTGGGAGTATGAGGACTGTAAGGACAGTGTTTTGCATGTGTTTGTGAGTGTATGTTACAGACCTCACAGAGGGAGGCAGAGACAAATGTGTGGAGAAGAGAATGATGGAAGAGGAGGAGATGCATTGGGTTGGGCCATAATGACTCATTTCAGGTAATGTCCTCACACACAGTGAGATGTAGGATGATTGACTTCACTGAGGACGCTTGTGTTGGCATTGTTTTTGGTGTACTTCCATTTCCCTTTGAATAGATTGTTTCTGCCTCTCTATCTTTGATCCAGTGCACACTAAAATATCTGTTTATTTTCCACTTCACCATGGTCACCACGGAGTAAAGCCCGGGAGAGAATCAGATATCAAGCTTTTGAAGAGCTCCTTACTTAAGTCACAGCATTTCTGCTGACACTCAGGAAATTAAGTTTGACAAAAGAAGCACCCGGTCTTCCTCTTCTTTTTTAATTAAAATGTCCTGCCTATATATAGCAACTTTCAGCTCATATTCAGAGTCTGCAAGACATGAACAAGACTGAACAACTGCAAAAAAAAGAGATTTAAACATGTTACCGAGACACTTGGACATGTAAACATGTTACCGAGACACTTGGACATGTAAACATGTTACCGAGACAATTGGACATGTAAACGAGACACTTGGACATGTTAACATGTTAACGAGACACTTGGACATGTAAACATGTTACCGAGACACTTGGACATGTAAACATTTTACGAGACACTTGGACATGTTAACATGTTGCGAGACACTTGGACATGTAAACATGTTACAGAACACTTGGACATATGAAGCATTTGCGAGAGACATGGACATGTTAACATGTTAGCGAGACACTGGGGCATGTAAGCATGTTACCGAGACAATTGGACATGTAAACATGTTACCGAAGACAATTGGACAAAATTGCGAGACTTTACTTGGACATGTAAGCATGTTACCGAGACACTTGGACATGTAAACATGTTACCGAGACAATTGGACATGTAAGCGAGACACTTGGACATGTTAACGCATGTTAACGAGACGCGGACATGTAAACATGTTACCGAGAGACGCTTGGACATGTAAACATTTTACCGAGACACTTGGACATGTTAACATATTTACCGAGACACTTGGACATGTAAACATGTTACAAGAGACACTTGGACATGTAAACATTTTTGCGAGACACTTGGACATGTTAACATGTTGCCGAGACGCGGACATGTAAACATGTTACAGAACTGCTGGACATGTAAACATTTTTGCGAGACACTTGGACATGTTAACATGTTAGCGAGACACTTGGACATGTAAACATGTAAACATGTTGAGACACTTGGACGTATAAACATGGTACGGACACTTGGACATATATATGTTAACGAGACACTTGGACATGTGAACATGTTACCGAGACACTTGGACATGTAAACATGTTACGAGACACTTGGACATGTAAACATGTTGCAGAGACATGGACATATGAAACATGTTACGAGACGCGGACATGTAAACGTATTGCGAGACACTTGGACATTTAAACATGTTAACTAGACACTTGGACATGTAAACATGTTAACTAGACACTTGGACATGTAAGCGAAGAGACACTTGGACATGTAAGCCAAGACACCTGGACATGTAAGCGTGACACTTTGAGATGTTAACAAGACACCTGGACATGTAAACATGTTAACAAGACAATTGGACAGTTTTTTTAATCACAGTTGTACGTTACAGGTGCCAGTTTTTTCCTTAGCTTGACCATCTGTCAGCATCGCTGTCAGCGGAAACAGAAACGGGAAGACGACAGGTGACGGAAGCAGAATGAAGGAGTCGGCCTGTGACAGACTTATCGCTGCCGTCTACATCTGCTGAGACAGTCTGCAGTGTTCACGCTCACGAGCAGTAATGCTAAATGTAGGAGAGAGCGCCGCTTCTCTGTGTCTGTTACATAATGACTCCCATTTGTTGGAAGGTTTCGTCCATTGCGTGGCACCATGGGTGCAATTATTTTAACTCTGGAGTGTCAAAACTGACCAGGACAGTCACGGGTTGCGTTGTCCTTTTCTTCAGACTTACCAAATGTATTTTTAGCAGTTGTCATCCAGCTCCTGCGACTGATTCCCTTTCTGTGGATTGAATCAATCTATTATTCATTTGTGCTTGGGCTGTAGCAGCTGCAGTGTTTGTTTGAAAAGAACACTTTTTCACCTGCAGTTTCACATGTGTGTGTGTTCTGTGCGCACACTGGGATGGATTATGAGCGAGTGGGCCTCTGTTCACATGTGGGAAAATACCAATGACTTCAGGTGTTTTTCGGTGGGAACAAGGCTGGCGTGTTCGGTCATTAATTTAACTAATTTAATATTGGCGTTGGCACGTTCACACACATTTTGCATAACCATAATTATGCAACGGTTTGTGCTATCGGAAAATATCCAACAATTTCTGAAAGCTGAGAAGTTGCACGTGAAAGCCAACATTGTGGTTATTACGGTAATTTCACTCACGCTTTTGCAGGAAGCCGGCAAATCAGCGTCTTTGTTGCCAGAGAGGAGAGTGTTGGAAATGTTTTGGCCTGTTTTTGCACATTGAGACAAAGACTCAAAAATGTTATTGTAAATATTGTCATAATGTACATTTTCATTACATACACTATTTTAACATGCAGTAAGTTGTTAATAACTGCCACATATTCAAAGTTTAACCTGGAAAAATGGTCAAAAATCATTTTTCAATCAAAATGTCCTGCTCATTTTAACCATGAAAGTGGTTAAAATGAGCAGGACATTTTGAGGCTCTGGTGTTAAAGGGTCAAGCTGCTTAATTATAAACGGTGTCGTTCCACGTCTGCCATCTCCTGTGATGCACACATAAGCTGATGCACCAGACTTATGTTCTCCCTGCAGTATGCCAGTTTACCCCTGCAGTAACTTCTCATTTGTAGAATTTTCCTTACTGTGCTACTCTGCTGGTTAGAGGAAAATACCGTGCTAAGGTCTTTGAGTCTCACAGAGCGTGACCAGAAACACTCAGTGTAGCCAAGCCTTTACAGTTATACAGACAACTGATGATGTTTTTAAATAGTGAAATCAGTTCAAAGTTGCATCCTCATGCATGTATACCTAATTTTACATGCCCTCATTTTTTTTCTTATTGTACTCTGGCACAAGTGTGGCTTCCCAACAGAGAGGCAGATGCTTCACTTGATCTTGAGCGTGTCACCTTGACACATTCTGACAGTTTGTCAGAGAAATGGGAGGAAAAAGAGGAAAAAGTAAAAGTGCAGAGTGTAGAAAACGACACTTTCTGGTCTGTCACTTGGGGGAACTTTTAGAAAAGGGTCAGGAGACACAGCAAGTGGTCGACGGGCGAAACGAGCCTGAGCTATACGAGAGCAGGCAGGATTAGACGGGAAGGACATGCGGCAGCAGCTCTTTGTCTGATTGATGTGTCCTGGCTCCTTCAGTATGTCACTGGTCACTACACACACACACACACACACACACATATTTAAGTTAACGTGATAGAAGGCAAGCTCTCGAGTCATTATCTTCCCATTATGTGTGTTTGTGTGGATGTCCTTGAGAGACAGGAGGAGAATTCCCTTCTGTTGGTTGGTAACAGGTAGACACACACACACAGACACACACTCATGCATACAAACACACACACACACACACCACCATCCAGCACATACTGAGACAGACAGGAACATGAGGAATGTACAATGTTCCTGCCCCGAGCTGTCATACTGTTGGTCCCGCGGCTGGAGAGTTAAGGAGTTGTTTTTCCTTACACTTTTTTTCCTTCCACTGAGAGCAGAGATATTTGTGGCAAGGAGAGGAGAAATCACGACGCATGGGTGCCTCTAACTGCTGCTGCCACTTTGTGTTTGTCTGGCCCGGAGTGCCACACAAGGTCGCATAACTCAGAGCAGTCGTCGAATACATTTGTTTCCCCGTATTAATTTGACGTAAATTACATTATAGTTATGTCTTATATATGTATGTATATACATATATATACATATATATTTATACATGTATATATATGTATAGATATATATAGTTGAACATTGTGTGAACAAAACCTCAAACAGCTGGAGAAAAATGTGATGATGCATTTATTAATATGGAGTAACAACAGTTTGCACTTAGCTTTGTGTCAATAGATGTGAAGCAATCACGAAGCAAGCAACACTTTATGCATTGAGCAAACAAAAACGAACCACAAAATCTAAATAATTGCATATACAATATTGATTGAATCATTCAAAAATATTGTATTTTTTGTGTTAATATTGTGAAATATTTTTGGTAGTGATCAGAATTTTGTTTGCTCTGACTCTTTTGCGTTTGCATTCCCTGATTTTTTCTTTGTGCCATGGTTTTTTGTTTTACTATTCTGACCACGGACGGGCCTGAGGAAGCTTCCCGCTGCCTGCCCATGGTCAGAATTGCAACAAAAAACAAGGCACAAGCGACTTTGTGGTTTCTTTTTTGTTTGCTCAATTAATAAAGTGTGGTTTGCTTCTTAAAAAGTGTTGCTTGCTGTCTACACCTGTAAAAAAAACGACCTACACATTACGATAAATGAGTTTGTGATGTGTCTTGCAAGACAGATCTGACAGTGTGTTTATGTGTTTGTATTGTGTGGAAAAAGACTGAAACTAAATAAGCTAAAAAAGCTGTCAAGACTAGTCATTTCAGTACAAACAAAAAAGATTTGGTCTAAATTTTAAAGAAATTAGGAGATGTATTTGTTCTTCAGGGTTTTTTCTCTTTCACCAGTGTGAGTGTGTCTGTCTGTGTGTGAATGAGAATTAGAATGAGGCAGAGACAAAAAGAAATTCTCTTCTATTAATTGAAATGACGTGGGTTCTCTGTGTGTGTGTGTGTGTGTGTGTTCAAGCACTTGCATAATTACAGTATCAATCACAGGGAGAAGCAGCATGAACGGTTAGATTGGAATCACAAATGATTTTATTGCCGCACAATCGCCGTGCAGACAGACACCCTTGAACAATACTGTACATAAGGAGGAGGCCGGCCGAGTATAGCGTTGACACAAAATATGTGTTTGTATGTGTAAATGTGTCATGACATCGCGTGCGTGTTGTTTTTATTCCACACGCTTTGTTGAAATGTGATACGACAATGAGCGATAGATCAAGCTTTTTATGTTTGTGCCAAACCAACCTCAGTTTAAGCACTTTACCAATACTTTATGCCTAAATAACTTACAATCCAGTAAATATGCCACTATATACAAGACATTTTTGGGAAATAACTGCTGAGTTGTTCACAGCCAGCAAAAGGAGTAAAAGGAGGAAATCATAGGAAAGCATGGCTCTGTCCAAAAGTGAAAAATAATCCACCTCCCTCTGACTCATCAGTTTAATAATTGACTTTCAGGTTTCATTTCTGTAGAAGTGGGTTTGGGCTTTCTGCCGGTCGTCTGTCAGCAACAACCCATGGCATGGCGACAACCCGAGTCCAGCTCATCCCACTGCTGAGCTCATGATCCTCCTCCTCCGCTCTGATTGAAATACTATTAGACAGAGCAGCCGCACTCGTCCTCAATGTTTAATTCATGCCAGCCTAAGCTCATCATCAATTTATGGATTAAGCATCGATATTTCACAAATGTGACACTAGCGTCAACATTCTCGTACAACATTTGGCATCAGCTCATCAGGACTCTCAGTGTTTCTCAGTGGCAGTGTTTAGATCTCGTGTTGCCTGGCAGCGTTCTCTTGCTGCACACGGGAAGTCATTTGTTTAGTGTCAAGAAAGACAGAGGAAACAGCAAACACTGCAAGCATGTTGGAGTATGACTGAAAACAAAGAAAACGATGACATCATATTCCCTCTTGAACTGTCATTCACTGTCTTGTGTTTGGAGATTGTTTGACAGTGTTGTTATCAACTACTGCCAATGAAAAGTAACTAAAGCCAGTCTGAAGAGATGCTAGATATCACTAGAACGGATCCTGTCTTTAGAGATTTTACACACGCGGGTGAAAAAAAGTGTTGAATCAGAAAATGAAGAGGAGAAAACAAAACCTATTTTTACTTGAATAAACAAAACCGATCAGTGATTGTTGCACACACAGACGGCTACACTGCACATCCACAGCTCTTTCTTGTCTGTGTCTCTGTGTATGTGCTCTGTGTGTGTGTGTCTGTGACTCTGTGTGCGCTGCCGCTGCACTCTTACACCGCTTCTGTGTGTCCGTTGCGACTCTCCGCCCGTAGTAAATAGTTGGATATCACTTGTGTGGCAGAATTGTGCATTTCCTTCTCGTAAAAAATTTAGGTTTATGACAGAACGTTTTGTTTTTTATAAGAAAGCGTAAAGTCGCTAAATATTCACATGGAAACGGCACCAAATGTAAACAAACCGACATTATTTCTCTCTCTTTCCCCTGGCTCGATTCATTCTGTTTGTGTTATTATATCTGTAATGGGGACAAGTTCTTCTTCTCTGTTTTTGGTGTAACGTTACAGCGAAACTTACAGCACGGGTTTAGTTTTGAGTTGTTTCCGTCTGGACGTGGCCTAATTTCTACTGTTAAAAAACACAGTGGCTCAGCACCTTGACGGGATAAATGCTTCCTCCCCTTCCTGCCCCTGCACCAACACTGTTCAATTCAATTCAATTCAATTCAAAGTGTTTATTGTCATATGCACAGTAAAGAAACACGTTTCCCTGTACAATGAAATTCTTACTTTGCTGTCCACTCAAAAACACAAAGTAAAGTAGAAATGTATGTTTGTATGTATGTTACCTTTACCTTCACTCATTTCTGATAGTATTGCTTGACAGAGCAGATAAGACGTTGCAGCAAATCATGTTACAACGGGGCAGAGGAAAACATCAACAAAAGTTATACACTTCAGCTTTAAGTTTGCAGCCAACACGTAGTTATCTTGTTTTAGTGATAGCACAATTTAAGCTCACGTAATCTAGTTGTTTAATGCTGCTTACATTAAGCAATCAAGCACAATTAGGATTGCTGCCCCCTTCGCTGAAATGAGCATCTCTCTTCTTCACCATCACAACTCTTTTATGTCCCACTCGATTGTCTGCCAGTTCTGTCTCTGTCCATCTGTGTTCCCTTAGTCTTCTCTGTCCTCACCATGCGTCTTAGCTTTCTCATCGTGCGGCAGCTCATTTCGACTCTCCGTCGGCTGCTCTTTGCCCCCGTCTTCCTCACTATGTCCCGTCTGTTGTGTTAAACCAAGCTTTTTTTGTGTCTGTAAATCGTTGGAGGATCTTCTGGACGGACAGAAAAGATGCAATGTTTGGGAAGGGCAGACGGGGAGTCGGAAGCAGCTTTGTAACTCAATTTAAACGGCAAACATCAGAGAATCTAACCACTGAACAATATTGCTTATATGCAACCTCGTCACACATACACACACAGGTCTGCGCACTGATTCAGGCATCCAAAAATAGCACCAGCAATTACCAGGCAAACATGATGCCATTACATTTCAACTGCTGCTTCTCCTGCCTCACATATTCTCCATCCCTCACAGCGCTCATTCACGTCCACATTTGTAGGTACCATATTTTTTCTTTCCCCCCACTACTTGAACATTTCACACCTCATTCATATCTTTTTATACACGTGCATCCGTCCCCGCATTGATCGCTTTTATGTGCCCCCGCAGTTTGACATGCAGCAGCTGTCTCTGGATGAGCTGAAGCAGGTGCTGTTCCACGCCTTCCGGGACCATCTGACGATGAAGGACATAGAGAACATCATCATCACAGAGGAGGAGAGCCTCAACGAAAACTCAGGGAACTGTCCTGAGTATGAGGGAGGTGAGGAAGCTGCTTCAAAAACAAAATTCAGAACACAGTAATCTGACAATGACTCGGGTAGATGTTGCCATGGCCAAAACATTACAATTTTATTTGCCTTTATGCTTAAAGGTAGATCAATACTACTCTCTTATCCATGTGCAAAACACTGAGCCTCTGCCAAGAGGCAGTTACCTGAGCTTAGCATATAAACAGAGAGCAGGGCTCGACCTCAAATTGCATTCCAAAACAAATTCACTCACCGTTGGCGTTTCCTGCCGTCTCTG
>NW_025320774.1:0-29194 GCF_019176455.1 Solea senegalensis
GTGTGTAAAATAGGATCTGGGTTGTTAAAGTGTTAGCACATTGTCACACACAGATTTAATATAGAGGCTCCACTTGAAAGACGTTTTTGTTTTCATTTTGTGCTCACAGCAACCAAATTTTATTACGTTTTTGTGGAAAGAATGAAAAAAAAACACGATACAACATTGACGTCTTGTCTTTGTTTTGTCTCTATTTTTCTTTCTCTCAGGTATAGCAGAGCCCAGCCATGCCAATAACAAGTAAAGGGTCAAGACGGAGGGCATGGGTCAGTGGACCCTGCGTGTGTCTCTGGTGGTGGAAGCCATTATTTTACCTCTGCGCTGTCCTTATTCAGTCCTCAACTGCTCACAGAACGCTGGAGCTCCAGCTGGATGAAGAGCAGCCCGCGGGGACCATCGTCGGGGATATCAGCGCTGGGTTACCACCTGGCGAAACGTCAGATCTTTACTTCATCTCAGACCATGAAGACACTGTTGGCAGTGACCTCAACATTGATGAATCTACAGGCATCATTACCACAGCACGGCGCCTGGACCGCGAGCAGAGGGACCACTATAGCTTCATTGCCGTGACAATGACGGGAGTAACTATTGAGGTGTCCATCACTGTCAACGACATCAATGACCATGCACCGATGTTCCCTAAAAAGAAAGCTGTGCTTAAGATTCCCGAGCACACGGCAGTGGGGACGAGGTTTTCCCTGGAGCCTGCAACTGACGCAGACAAGGACCAGCTGACGACTCAAGGCTACGCTATCAGAGAGGGGAATGTAGGCCAGGCATTCAGACTGGAGACCAAGAAAGCTGCCAACAAGGTTCTGGACCTGGTGGTGAATGGACCACTAGACAGGGAGAAGCGCTCCTCGTACTCCCTCGTCCTTGAGGCCTTCGACGGGGGCTCGCCGAGAAGGATGGGATCCATGAGCCTGGAAGTGACAGTGACGGACATCAACGATCACGCGCCACTGTTCAATCAGAGCAGATACCACGCCATCATCTCCGAAAGTCTTCCACAAGGAAGTAGCATCCTGCAGGTTAGCCTAGCATATAGCAGTTTGTTGTTACTCCAGTAAATGTGCTCGCCTCAGTAAATGCAGATCCACTTTCTTGTCTTTGTAGGTGTTTGCAACAGATGAGGATGAAGGCGATAACGGTCTAGTGTTGTATGAAATCAACCGGCGCCAGAGTGACCCTGAACGCTACTTTGTCATCGACGTCAAGTCTGGTGTCATCACGCTGAACAGACCACTGGACTATGAACTAAAGAGGGTACATGAACTGGTGGTCCAGGCCCGGGATAACGCCAGCCACCCCGAGGTAATTGTGTTTACATCTTTTTTTTAAAGAATTCTGAGAAACTATGGAGGAAGTTCTAATGAGCGGTGTGTTTGTACCGTCTTTTCCCAGGTGACCAATGCGTTTGTGACTATCCACGTCCGTGACTTCAATGACAACCAGCCCACCATGACCATCATCTTCCTGAGTGAGGACGGCTCGCCGAGAATCTCAGAGGGAGCCCAACCAGGCCAGTACGTAGCCCGAATATCTGTCACTGACCCGGACTATGGAGAGTACGCCAATGTGAACGTGTCCCTGGAGGGCGGTGACGGCAAGTTTGCTCTTACAACCAAAGACAGCATCATTTACCTGATATACGTGGATCAGGTCTTGGATAGAGAGGAACGTGATTCATACGACCTCAGGGTGATGGCCACAGACTCGGGCACGCCCCCTCTCAGGGCGGAGTCGTCTTTTACCATCCAGGTGACTGATGTGAACGACAACCCCCCTCTCTTCGACCAGCAGGCTTACAGACAAACTATTCCTGAGGTTGTTTACCCTGGATCCTTTGTTCTTCAAGTCACCGCGAGGGACAAAGACCAGGGTCCAAACGGAGACGTCCGATATAGTCTCCTCAAGGGCAAAAACTCGCACTCTAATTGGTTTTCAATCGACCCCGTCACGGGAATCATTACCACGGCAGCAGCTCTTGATTTCGAATCGGAGCCGGCTCCTAGTGTGACTGTGATTGCAACGGATAATGGCCGCCCGCCGCTGTCATCCACAGCCAAGGTGGACATCGTGCTGCAGGATGTTAACGACAACACACCTGTGTTCTCCAGCAGCCTCTACAGCGCTTCCATCAAGGAGAACACCCCAGCTGGGACCTGCTTCTTAGAGGTAAGAGAAACCCCCGAACAAGTGCACCCTCCTCGCTTTTCCCTCGGAGTCTTTTATCATCCTCTACCGCTCTGTCTTCACTGTACTTGTCTGTGTATGGGAACTGCCGTGTTCAATTCTCATGGTGCTCAGTCTTGCCGCGCATTGGCCACACCGCTGTCCTACTTACGCAGCCAAAACCAAGTATTCACTGCCTCCCCTGTCCCCTCATCTCTTTATTCACTCTCTCCTTTCACTTACACACCTCCCCGAAGCCCTGTCGGATTACTTCCTTGGGAGAAGACTGATTTATATATCAGTATAAATGAGAACTCAAAATCATGTGGATGATAATGTGAAAAGCAGCGATGTGATTCATATAAAAACGGGTTAATAAGAGGAGTGATGCAGCCATTCAATAAGTGCGATGAAACGGTTTTCTAAAATGTCTCCAGTGTGTTTCAAACAAAGATTCTAAAGAATTTCTTCTTCCTTTTACCAGAGGTTTGATCGTCATGATTCACTGAGTTTCAGTTTCTCAATGTTTCTTCCTTTTAATAAAGATAATTAATAATCATGAAGATACCGAGGCAGAGAAATATTAAATGTATGAAGGAAGAACTGAAGCACAGTAAAATGTCTCCAGTGTGTTTCAAACAAAGACAACACTATCTCCTGCACATCCAACCGCAGTGAGAGATTCAACCAATCACAGGAGGGGGAGCACACAGTGGTGTTTGCATGGAGCCTTTATAAGAAGAGTCTCCCCCGCCTCCACTGCATTCATTCATTCATTTGTGTGAACAGTAAGGATGCCTGATCCCGCCAAGACCGCGCCCAAGAAGGGCTCCAAGAAAGCCGTGACCAAGACCGCCGGCAAAGGAGGCAAGAAGAGGAGAAAGAGCAGGAAGGAGAGCTACGCCATCTACGTGTACAAGGTGCTCAAGCAGGTCCATCCCGACACCGGCATCTCGTCCAAGGCCATGGGCATCATGAACTCGTTCGTCAACGACATCTTTGAGCGCATCGCCGGTGAGGCGTCTCGTCTGGCTCACTACAACAAGCGCTCCACCATCACCTCCAGGGAGATTCAGACCGCCGTGCGTCTCCTGCTGCCCGGTGAGCTGGCCAAGCACGCCGTGTCCGAGGGAACCAAGGCCGTCACCAAGTACACCAGCTCCAAGTAAACACGCGTCCTAATACAAGCGCGTCAACCCAACGGCTCTTTTAAGAGCCACACACTTTATCTGAGAGAGCAACGTCGTCTTTGTACACTGTTCTCGTACAAGCGCGCGTCAAAATATAATGTGACTGAGGCAATTGAATTAACTTTCCGAGATGGAGTCTACCTTTGTGATGACGTCTTTAGCTATGATATATGTTTACTTCTTAATAAAGGCTATGAATATTGATAAGTTTAGTCTTATTATTGAGAAGAGCTAGAGGGAGATCTTTAAGTATCAGTTTAGTTAACAGTGTTTTATTGTCGACACTAACATCTGAAGACTTTATTTTGAAGGTGTCCACATAAGAGTCACACAAGCCTGTCATAAACATGACATGTGATGTGTCACACTTTGAAGTAACATTAATGCTCATGATACTTGTCATGTTTATGACAGGCTTGTGTGACTCTTATGTGGACACCTTCAAAATAAAGTGTTCAGATGTTAGTGTCATATTTTGCTTAAGTCACAAAAACATGTTCAAAAAGTCATTTATTGTTACATAATTTACACACAGTGTTATTACTATGCCAATAGCCATCCTTTGTTACATCCTTTTTATGTGTGTGTGTGTGTGTGTGTGTAAATGGATGCTTAGGAGTTCTGGAACTGAGTCTTAATAATTTAGTTAAACATTAAAATGAACATTCCAGTTAGCGAATGAAGCAAAGACTCGTTCAGAGAAACTCACTCATTGAGGGAAATGAAGAAAATACACAATAATTAAATTATCATTTGCACATTTCTGTATTCTATAGTTTTGTTCCACAGTTGTATTAAACCTGGCGATTGGCACGACTATTTATGTACTGTTGATCTCACTAACTTCATTTAGTGCAGTGGAGACTAAATGATCTGCCGCCAAAATGTGAAAGAAACAAAGACTCGTTCAGAGAGAGAAAAAAAGACCACGCATCAGAAAACACGTGATGTTCTCTGCACATACACAATAATGAATGAATGGTCATTAAATGTTGTTCACGACCACAAAGAACACAAATGATTCTTTTTATTAAAGTAAAATAAAAAGTTTATATTTATAATGGAACAACACTATTCTAATAATATAGTTTTCCTCATCAGAATGAGCTATTGTCTTGATGTAAATGCCACACTGGAGCTAAAATAGATGGATGTCAGAGGAATTGTTTAAATCTTTTAATCACAGTCCACATCTCTGAAGCAAAGACAGGGTTTATTTTTTAATGTTTTATTTTCAAAAGAAGAGTCTTATAATTAACATCATAGTCTGATGACTGACATTAACATTCATTGTGTCACACGTGGAGATGGTCACACATGAAATAATGTAACTATTGTTGGATGAGAGTAACAAGACTGTTGTAGACGTTGTAAATAATATTTGCTGGTTCAATTATACTCGTGACATTATTTATTATTTATTTATTTATTAGTATCTGATTTAAGTGTTTTGATGTTAAAAACAAGTCAAACAGTGAGATGAATAAATAAAATATGACTTTCAGTACAAAAATATGACTTTCAGTCATTTATTTCCAGAGTAAATTGACATTCAATGTTGACGACGTCATTATTATTAATAAACATCAACAAAGACAAAGTCACAATCAACACATATGCTATTCATTTATGACAAACTATAGGGAGTTATTGTGTTAACACACTTGAAGGCCTCATCATTAATTTCAGAGTATTTATAAAAGTATTGATATGTAACCAGGTCAATATAAAATCATAATATAGAATCATTACAATGTTCCACAGAGGCGTCATAATATTATGTTGTGAAATAATGTTAAATATGTATTAAAAGCATCAGAGCTCTTCATGACTTCAACATGAAGAGAGACTGTGAGCCTCCAGCTCATCTCACACACTCATTTTAACTGTTTTGTGAGTGAAGAGAAAACACAAGTGTCCCGGTGTTCACACTGCGCACAGGAGCCGCGGCTGCACTGAGTCTTCACGGTTCTCATGGTGCGTTCAAGTACCGCCTCCTCTCTGTGTGCTCTCCAATAATCCTCTCTCACTGCGATCATTGTCAGTCTGAGTCCAACTTAGAAACCACTAATCATGGCAGAATTGGCTCCAGCTCCAGCAGCCGCCAAGAAGAAGGCCGCTCCCAAGCCGAAGAAGGTCGGCCCCAGCGTCAGGGAACTCATCGTTCAAGCCGTGGCCGCGTCCAAGGAGAGGAGCGGCGTGTCAGCGGCCGCTGTGAAGAAGGCTCTGGCTGCTGGAGGCTACGATGTGGACAAGAACAAGGCCCGCGTCAAGACCGCCATCAAGAGCCTGGTGATCAGCGGAACTCTGGTCCAGACCAAGGGAACCGGGGCCTCCGGCTCTTTCAAGATGAACAAGAAGGTGGAAGCCAAGAAGCCAGCAAAGAAGGCCGCTCCTAAAGCCAAGAAGCCCGCCGCCAAGAAACCCGCAGCGGCCAAGAAGCCCAAGGCAGCGGCAGCTAAGAAGCCAGCAGCTGCTAAAAAGTCTCCTAAGAAGGTGAAGAAACCTGCAGCGGCCAAGAAAGCAGCCAAGAAAGCAGCCAAGAGCCCCAAGAAGGTGGTGGCCAAGAGCCCCAAGAAGGTGGTGGCCAAGAGCCCCAAGAAGGTGGTGGCCAAGAGCCCCAAGAAGCTGGTGGCCAAGAGCCCCAAGAAGGTGGTGAAGAAGGCTCCAGCAGCCAAGAAATCTCCCGCCAAGAAGGTTGCCAAACCTAAAGTGAAGAAGACAGCAGCCAAGAAGAAGTGAGCTGTCCTCACTGAGACATGTCCATCCTGTTCAAAGGCTCTTTTAAGAGCCACACACTTGTGTCCTCAAAGAGCTCAATAATCTCTATTATTATAATAAAATATAATATCATAAGCCTCAACAAAGTATATGTTATTGAAATATCTATGTTGAGTATATTGTGGTACATTATAAAAGGTTATATATACTATAAACAGTAAATGTTTATTTCGGTTAAAAATACAGTACACATTACACCACCTGAACAGCAGGTGGCACTGTAAACACAGACAATGAAGGAAGTATCAAGCTCCGGTGCTACTCACGCACTTGAGAATAAATCTGTTTCCGGAGCTGACAACAGTATTTTTCTGTTCCTTTCTTCGTTGTACTGCAGGTATGTAAATATGTCCAAAATGCATCTACTTATCATTCCGGGAATGTTTAAGATACGTGGTATGAAAGTTGTATGTGTTTGTTTCTATGAGATGTTATGTGAAGAGTTAGCTAGTACAGTTAGCCAAGCTAACGCTAACGGCCGAAGCTACATGTTTACTATGTAAAGCTTTGATATCCAGCTTCTGTAAAGCAACCAGCAGAAGTTACAACAAGTACTGACGTGTCAATGTGTTCACAAGATTTAAAACACCTGGTTTTACAGGTGTGTATTTGTAATGTTCATGAAATGGCGGCGTCTGTTCACAGTCTGCACTGTCGCACATGTTGAATACAGAGTTTAATGTGAAGGGTCAGTTCGTATCCTTTTAACCTGAGTTATAACTGTGTCATTCATTTAGTTATAACTGTGTCATTCATTTAGTTATAACTGTATCATTCATTTAGTTGTAACTGTATCATTCATTTAGTTATAACTGTGTCATTCATTTAGTCATTCATTTTAGTTATAAATCTGTATAACTGTATCATTCATTTATAAGTTCAGTTTAACTGTATCATATCATTCATTTTAGTTGTAACTGTCATTCCTGTGTATTTAGTTAGTTAACTGTATATTTGTTATAATCATTCATTTAGTAAACTGTATCATTCATTTAGTTATCATTCATTTCTGTATCATTTAGTTATAACTGTATCATTCATTAGTTGTAATTATCATACATTTAGTTATAACTGTATCATATTTAGTTATAACTGTCATTCATTTAGTTGTAACTGTGCAAATCATTTAGTTATAACATCATTCATTTAGTTGTAATCATTCATTTAGTTGTAACATTTAGTTGTAACTGTATCATTCATTTAGTTAAATCTGTATCATTCATTTAGTTGTAACTGTCATTCAGTTATAACTGTATCATTCATTTAGTTATAACTGTTCATTTAGTTGTAACTGTATCATCATTTAGTTGTAACTGTATCTTTCGTTAGTTATAACTGTGTCATTCTAGTTTAACTGTATCATTCATTTAGTTGTAACTGTATCATTCATTTAGTTAAATCAGTATTATCTATTTAGTTATAACTGTTGTCATTCATTTAGTTATTGTAATAAACATTTGTATATTCATATCATTCATTTAGTTGTAACTGCATTCATTCATTTAGTGTTATAACTGTGTCATTCATTTATATTCAGTTGTAACTGTGTCATTCATTCATTAATCTGTAACTCATTTAGTTGTAACTGTGTCATCATTTAGTTATAACTGTGTCATTCATTTAGTTAACTGTATCATTCATTTAGTTGTAACTGTATCCTTCATTTAGTTATAGCACAAAATAGTCATTTAGTTGTAATCATTATCTATTTAGTTGTAACTGTATTTATAATTCATTTAGTTGTAACTGTATCATACATTTAGTTATAACTGTATCATTTAGTTTAGTAATCTGTGGTCATTCATTTAGTTATAACTGTAATTCATTTAGTTTATAATCAGTTGTCCATTTAGTTGTAACTGTGTCATTCATTTAGTTGTAACTGTGTAGTCTGTGTCATTCATTTAGTTGTTGTATCATTCTGTTATAACTGTGTCATTCATTTAGTTATAACTGTATCATTCATTTAGTTATAACTGTATCATTCATTTAGTTATAACTGTATCATTCATTTAGTTGTAACTGTATCATTCATTTAGTTGTAACTGTATCATTCATTTAGTTGTAACTGTATCATTCATTTAGTTATAACTGTATCATTCATTTATTGCAGTTAATTTATGTTGTGTTGAATTAATTGTGATCAGTTGTCACAGTATAAATATTTCTTGTGTCAAGGAAAGTAAGAGACTTACTTTATTGCACATGTGTATTAAAGGTTAGAGTATGTTGTGAAATTGTATGTACTTCAGAATAAATCTGTGTACAGAGCTGACAACAGTATTTTTTTGTTCCTTTCTTTGTTGTACTGCAGTACTACAGCTTGTTTGCTGCTGGCCCAGGTTCCCCGAGACCTGAGGCCAGTAACATAAACAACGTAGTATTATGTGTAAATATAGTAGCCAATGTCTTTTTACATTCATTGAATATACAGTACAAAGTATATTAATATTTATTATATGGTTCTAAAAGTACAGCAGTAATTGCTTTATTAAATGTATCATTGCATCATTATTAATGGACAATAACATTATTGTATTTACAGACCTCAGAATAATTGAATTAGTAGTAACACATGTAATATTCGTTCATTACTGGGTTTAGAAAGTTCTTGTTATTGTCACATCAGACATTTGACAGATCATTTAATCAGTATTTAGATGTTACTTAATTCTTATCTTAATGATTGAATCACATGTTCATGTGCTTATATTTTAACTGAACTACAGTAACACAGTGGATAATTATTATTATTTGATGTATATATAAAATGATGTAAGACTTCATCAAACACATATTAAATTAAATGGAGTATGTTGTTTGATGTTTACTATGTATCATTATTAATAAACATCAACATAAATACACCTGCAAATGAACAGTGAAAAAATGTATTTACAAAAGAAATGATGCTGGTTTATTATTTTTATTACATTAGCTTCATGTTTTACAACATTACAAATGTTATAATTTATTAGTTATTACAAACGAGTTTGTAATAACTAAAGAGACAAAGTTTCAAAGCAACATGTGTAGTATTGTTTATGAAGTTGTTGTTACATTTGAAGCATTACCTAATCAAACGCAACAGTCAGTCTTTATTGTCAGTTCTGCCGCATGTAAAGTACAATTACGTATAAGTAAGTATAAAATGAAGAGAGGGTGAAATACACTGAAAATCTGAAATACAAAATTTACAATGGTAATAACTCATTGTACATTGTTATCATTTCTCATGTATATTCTGTTTTAATAGCTACACAAAATGCTTAACTCAACTGCAAAATCAAACAAAAATAAAATATTTTTTATTTAT
Source organism: Solea senegalensis (assembly GCF_019176455.1). Taxonomy (NCBI): domain Eukaryota; kingdom Metazoa; phylum Chordata; class Actinopteri; order Pleuronectiformes; family Soleidae; genus Solea; species Solea senegalensis. Next base: position 9,466 of record NW_025320774.1, read on the forward strand.
TACTGACTAAGCGGTTTATGACGTAATCTCACAAGAGTTTTGGTGTGTTTTTAAAGAGGATGAGCAGTTTGTCAGAGTGAGTGTGTGTGGCTCTTAAAAGAGCCTTTTGTTTGTTGGTTGACTTGTTGTGGTTTACTTGGACTTGGCGGCCTTCTCGGTCTTCTTGGGCAGAAGAACAGCCTGGATGTTGGGCAGCACGCCGCCCTGAGCGATGGTCACACCGCCCAGGAGTTTGTTGAGCTCCTCGTCGTTGCGGACGGCCAGCTGCAGGTGGCGCGGGATGATACGGGTCTTCTTGTTGTCGCGGGCGGCGTTTCCAGCCAGCTCCAGGATCTCAGCGGTCAGGTACTCGAGCACGGCCGCCAGATAGACGGGGGCGCCGGCACCAACACGCTGGGCGTAGTTGCCTTTGCGCAGCAGCCTGTGAACACGACCGACCGGGAACTGGAGTCCAGCACGAGAGGAGCGGGTCTTTGCCTTAGCGCGGGCTTTTCCGCCGGTTTTGCCTCGTCCTGACATGGTGACTTTTACTGGAGTGTTCTGACTAACGCAGAGAAAGAGTGGTTGACAGAGCGCAAACCCTCCTTTATATGTCCACGAAAGAGCGGGAGACTCCTGCCACACCAACCAGAGCAGAGCAGCAGAGAGGGGGAACTCACCCTGCGTTCTTCAAGGCACTCTTGTCCAATAAGCAGCGGGGACTCGGGCTCGTCTGGGCGGCGCTGCGCGCCAAGAAGAGCCGCTCACCACCAATCAGGAGCCGGAGGACTGAAGCAGCGTCACCGCGTCACAGCTGCTCCCGCAGTATAAGAGCAGAGAGTCGCTCGTGTGTGTGTGCGTCACTTTTACTCCCTGTTGTTAAACACAAGCAGAAACATGGCAAGAACCAAACAAACCGCCCGTAAATCTACCGGAGGTAAAGCTCCCAGGAAGCAGCTGGCCACCAAGGCTGCGCGTAAGAGCGCGCCTGCCACCGGCGGCGTGAAGAAGCCTCACCGTTACAGGCCCGGTACCGTGGCTCTGCGAGAGATCCGTCGCTACCAGAAGTCCACGGAGCTGCTGATCCGCAAGCTGCCCTTCCAGCGCCTGGTGAGAGAGATCGCTCAGGACTTCAAGACCGACCTGCGCTTCCAGAGCTCCGCTGTCATGGCTCTGCAGGAGTCCAGCGAGGCTTACCTGGTCGGCCTGTTCGAGGACACCAACCTGTGCGCCATCCACGCCAAGAGGGTCACCATCATGCCCAAGGACATCCAGCTGGCCCGCCGCATCCGTGGAGAGAGAGCTTAAACTCTGCTGCTGCTGCTCCACTAACCTCCACCTCAACGGCTCTTTTAAGAGCCACCTCACTCTGAACTCTAGACAACAGACCTCTGCTGCTTCAACACATTTATCTATTGATTTAATTTAAGTTACTTAACAATGACATATATTGTCTTCCATCATAAATAAACACGCACACGATTTGTTACAGCATCACAAATATGTGGTGAACACCAACACAACTACTGATCAAACTCACAGTTCCAGTAGATTCCTCATAGAATGTGTCCTCACTTCAGCTTCTCATTGTTGTTACTCCTCATTACATTTATATAGTTTATAAGTCATGTTGCCTTTATTTACTGAAGTGTTAACAAAAGTGTTAATGTTTTACATTATCCCACAAGAACCTGCACCAATGACATGTTAAGTACAATAGTTATAACATGGTCATTTTATATTTCGAATAATAATTGTGATAATTAATCACATAATTATGTGTTGCAGGGTGATCATTAATCAAGTATGTGACATTAATGTAATTAAAGTAGGGAGACAGCTTTAACCATGAATCATCCACTAGTTTGATTTTTAGTTTCATGATCATTTGTCACTAAACCAGTTTTCAGGAAACAGAAACAACAGCTTCATTTGTTCTGTAGTTTTTCTAAAGTATTCTGTACTTAAAGTGTATAAACTGGAGATTCACACGTACCATTAAAGTTTCAAGGAGGTTCATTGAGTTATGTTTGTTAAATCAGAATCTCCACTGCAGACACCAACTGTCTCGTTTTACTAACTTTAATCTCACTTTATTTTGTGACTCTAGAGGATAAACCACCAAATACAACATTGGTATTCACTTTAGGGGCTGTCCACACAAAAACCAGTCTAGTTTTTATAATTGTCTCTGCGTTTTTATCCACACTGAAATGCTATGAAATAAGGTGCTATGCTTCTTCTGTGGATAACCAATACACTTATATCTTCACTTGCTGTCACCATTTCCGTTTTAATCGTCATCCTCCTCCTCTTGTGTTTGGAAATTGTTTGTTTTATTCACTTTATAGAAACTTTTATTTTCTTTCCTTGGTCCATTCTGTCTCTGGTTCAGTGATTGTATGCACTGTAACATATACGTGTTGATAAAACCTTTATTTGTTTATTTATTTCTTCAACATCTCTGTTTCTGGTGTAGCAGCATTACAGCACCACATACAGGCCTAGCATGTACTGTGTACTCAATGTTCACAGTCATTTTCAGTGTAAAAATCAAAAACGTGCATCATCTGCATTTGTGACAAAAGTCATTGAAGTTCATGTGAAAGTGTGCTCACCATCAGGTGCTTTTTCTGAACTTTAAATCTTACTTTGACATGTTTATTTAAAGTTCTTTAAGCTTAAACACTCTTTTTTTTCATTGATCGCTCATGTCTGTTTAAAATCACACATTTTCTTAGTAATTAACACATGCATTTATTTATTTTTGATTAATTTATTTTGAATTGTGGTTGTTCTCAGTCTTCCATACTTTCTGTGACATGACGCTCGTGTTCATTTATTTATTTTAAATATAAACCCTGACTTTTAGTTAATATTTACTTTTGGGAGACTTCTGTGACATGCGGTCAGTGACTCTCTTCTCCTGTTGGGGGCGCTGATGCACCATAGACTCCTTTATCCAGCATGAACACACACACACAGAGGAAGAATATTGCGCCTCTGTCTTCAACCAGGTCCTCAAACAGACTTTGAATAACCGTGAAATCTGAGTTTCTTCATCACATGTGTTTGTGAAGTCTATCACTAGATAAGTAAACATGAGCGGACGCGGAAAAGGAGGCAAAGGTCTGGGTAAAGGAGGCGCTAAGCGTCACCGCAAAGTTCTCCGTGATAACATCCAGGGAATCACCAAGCCCGCCATCCGCCGTCTGGCTCGCCGTGGCGGAGTGAAGCGCATCTCTGGTCTGATCTACGAGGAGACTCGCGGTGTGTTGAAGGTTTTCCTGGAGAACGTGATCCGTGATGCTGTCACCTACACCGAGCACGCCAAGAGGAAGACTGTGACCGCCATGGACGTGGTTTATGCTCTGAAGAGACAGGGAAGAACTCTGTACGGCTTCGGCGGTTAAACTACTCTCTTCACTTTGTCAACAACAATAACAACAAATAACAACAACGGCTCTTTTAAGAGCCAAACACTTTGTCTATGAGAGCTCACAGTCCTAATGTATGGATGCATATATTTATATATAACTTAATTCAAAATGTGCCAATAATAATGCTTGTGTACGTGCTATAATTGAAATTTAACTTAAAATCACATTTCAAACTGGTACCCAAACTTATTCTGGTGGTTCTGCCATTTCCTTGTCGTTATATTTAGGCATTATTATTTTTATTATCTATTTATTTGGGTGCAAATGTTTTTGCTTTAAAGACCTAGAAACCATTGTCCAACTGTCTTTTCTGTTCAGGCTGCTCTGACATGAACATGGTGGTGCAAAATACTTTTTAAAGTATTGAAAAAGAAAAATATTCCAAAGCTGCAAAAATCAAATTATTAAACACATGTACAAACATACCTTATAGTTAATATGTTCAATATCTGCCAATAAACTCTTAATGTAACACATTTCACTTTTAACAAGCATATGCGGGAAATTCATTTAGCGTCTCATTTCTTTTTGTTTGTAGTGGATTTTATATCATTCTGTTTCAAAACTTTTTTTTATTTTAAAATCGTGTGAAATATTGTTATGAATGTCATTATTGCTATATCACAATGGTCTATTATAATATATCATTTTAAGATCATATCATCCCACACAGACTTTTTTAACCCTTGACTGATTCTTTTAGCGCCCAATGCCTTTTTTAAATAAGATTTTATCATCTCAGTTTATTTTTAATTCCATTTTATTTCTCCTTTATTTTCCCTTATTTTAGTTACTTTTATCCATCCTCTGTGTTTCCTCATTAATTATTTCCATTGCATCCTCTGATTGTGACTAATATTTGTGATAAAATAGAGCTAGTCGGAAATCATTTAATAAATGTGTTAACATGACATGTTTAAAGCTTGTGGGGACGAGTTAAAACAAAGTGATCCTCACTAAATCTATTTAATGTTGGGAGATTATAGTGAGTGAGTGTTATGAGTCTGTTAGTCCTAAACCTTATCTTCCAATTCTAACATTTTTTATTATTATTTTTTTATATGACTCTTGAAAGTGAGAACATTTTGTCTGATTCATGTATTTATCTCATTCATAATTTCTCTAGCATAAACAACTCAACTCAAAACAACTGTTTGAGTGCAGTACAGAATGACTAATAAATGACTAATAAAAACTCAGTAAAAATAGAAAGCATTTGAAACATTTAAAAACACATAAATCATCATGAAAATAAGTTTCTGACTGAATCATAGTTACGACTTGTTTCTTTAATCAAATGTATCATGTATGTTTTCTAAAATGTCTCCAGTGTGTTTCAAACAAAGATTCTAAAGAATTTCTTCTTCCTTTTACCAGAGGTTTGATCGTCATGATTCACTGAGTTTCAGTTTCTCTATGTTTCCTTCTTTTAATAAAGATAATTAATAATCATGAAGATACCGAGGCAGAGAAATATTAAATGTCTGAAGGAAGAACTGAAGCACAGTAAAATGTCTCCAGTGTGTTTCAAACAAAGACAACACTATCTCCTGCACATCCAACCGCAGTGAGAGATTCAACCAATCACAGGAGGGGGAGCACACAGTGGTGTTTGCATGGAGCCTTTATAAGAAGAGTCTCCCCCGCCTCCACTGCATTCATTCATTCATTTGTGTGAGCAGTAAGGATGCCTGATCCCGCCAAGACCGCGCCCAAGAAGGGCTCCAAGAAAGCCGTGACCAAGACCGCCGGCAAAGGAGGCAAGAAGAGGAGAAAGAGCAGGAAGGAGAGCTACGCCATCTACGTGTACAAGGTGCTCAAGCAGGTCCATCCCGACACCGGCATCTCGTCCAAGGCCATGGGCATCATGAACTCGTTCGTCAACGACATCTTTGAGCGCATCGCCGGTGAGGCGTCTCGTCTGGCTCACTACAACAAGCGCTCCACCATCACCTCCAGGGAGATTCAGACCGCCGTGCGTCTCCTGCTGCCCGGTGAGCTGGCCAAGCACGCCGTGTCCGAGGGAACCAAGGCCGTCACCAAGTACACCAGCTCCAAGTAAACACGCGTCCTAATACAAGCGCGTCAACCCAACGGCTCTTTTAAGAGCCACACACTTTATCTGAGAGAGCAACGTCGTCTTTGTACACTGTTCTCGTACAAGCGCGCGTCAAAATATAATGTGACTGAGGCAATTGAATTAACTTTCCGAGATGGAGTCTACCTTTGTGATGACGTCTTTAGCTATGATATATGTTTACTTCTTAATAAAGGCTATGAATATTGATAAGTTTAGTCTTATTATTGAGAAGAGCTAGAGGGAGATCTTTAAGTATCAGTATTTTATTGTTGACACTAATATTGGTAACACTTTATTTTGAAGGTGTCTACATAAGCGTCACACAAGCCTGTCATAAACATGACATGTGATGTGTCATGAACACTTTGAAGTAACATTAATGCTCATGATACTTGTCATGTTTATGACAGGCTTGTGTGACGCTTATGTAGACACCTTCAAAATAAAGTGTTACATATTTTGCTTAAGTCACAAAAACATGTTCAAAAAGTCATTTATTGTTACATAATTTACACACAGTGTTATTACTATGCCAATAGCCATCCTTTGTTACATCCTTTTTGAGTGATCAATAAATGTGTTAGACTTTTGCTGTTAGATTTTGTGTTTCCTGAAAACTTGAGAGTTATTATATTAACATTATTATTATTTTAACAGGGTGACAATATGTGACATCACTGTCCAGACTGATGCTGGGTTAGGGTTAGCGTGTATATCTGTTATTATCATCATTTGACATAGAAAAAACATTATCACATAATACAAACAAATAATACATTGACACTAGTACATGTTACAAGGGCTCATTAGTCAAAAACATAACAAATTACTCCAAAATACACAGTAAATAAACGTGAGAAAAAGCAAAGTTTGCATTTTAAAATGTTTCTAAAAGGTCCAGCGTGTAAACTACAGCTTCATTTGAAGACAAAGACAAGATACACAGATAAGATTTGCTGCTAACACACAGGGTGAGCTGAAGGATATGCAGCTTTCATACATTTTTTCTACATTTTAAACAATGCACCTTGATTTTAATATTTGTGGATGTTAGTATTGTGATGTTAGTAAGTATTCCATATTGTAATGGCTCTGTACAGGGAGTGCACTTTACATCTGTAACAACAGCATGTTTCATACAGTCTAATGTTGTTGGAGTACCAGAGTATGTGAAGATCATCAAGGTGAAATGCTCTTATATATAACAATCTGTTTTCTTTTATTAAACACACCAGTGTTTCAGATCCAGGTGCACTAAAAGGCAGGATTATTGAGTATTTAGTTTGTAGTTTGATTCTCTGCCACCAGAGGGCGATAGAGTGTTCCCTATGAAAACACACCCAGTTCTATGACATCTATGTTATTTTGAATGGCTGAACCAGACATTTCTAAGAAGATATAATTTCATTTCTATTTTGAGTAAAAGGCTGGAAAGAAAATATTTGGCAACTCAAAATACCTAATGGATTCTTTCTTCATTCCTAAATGTTTTGTGGGACACTTTAAGTTGTTTTATCCTGTCAAAATGAGACCCATAAAAGTTAAATATCAGAGTGAAAACGGAGCACGACGAAAACTGTAAAATAGTCATTTATCCTTTTTCACTCTTAGTTTTTTTTTCAGTGGGAAGTGAGCATTCCCATTTGCACACCTCGAATAGGCCACAGAACGCATAAAAATCTACAGGAAGGGACGTGAAACTATACAATACAATATAATACAATGATGCAAGCGGTCCTCAACACAATTTTTCACTAACCACCCACTATGCCTATATGAAGACCTATATTATATCCACCTAATATCCAGTTATGCTATGTGTGATTTCTGTCAATCACAAAATATATTTTATACCAAACAAGGGAAAAAAGAAAAAAAAAGAACCACAAACCAGCAAAGCTTTATGAAATGAAAATATGAAAATATGATCACACTGGGCAGGTTTCTGCACTTGCATAGTTAGCAGTCAGATGAGATGCAGCATTAGCCCACGACCTGTGACCATCTGCTCCTGGTTTGGTAGCAGCAAACACTGGTCTGATGTTGTGCCATGCAAGACATTACACAACACCAGCTGCACCCACCACCACACACATCAGTCCCATGGGACCATAGTGACACCAATGGTTATACAGTACGTGATGGGTCACGGATAGATAAACACACTAATTGGGTGGAATAAAAACAAATTTCAATATTTTATCATCTATTTTTCATGCTTTCTCTAAATAATAATATTAAAATACTGAATACGTAAAACAGAAATATATATAAATACACAGTATATAATTTTTGATGTCAAACATAATAGTACACAATGGTTATGTCTTTGAATATCAACAGCCATTTTTTTTTTACTACTGTACATACAACATGATTTCATCCATCCTATACACCTGAGCCTTCCCTCATCACTTCCCCCATAAGTCATAGCTCAGTGTCATGACACACCAGAGAAAACTCATTATGAGTGAGATCAGGCATTAGGGATCTGTCAGAGACAGACTGCCAAGATGTCGCCGCACATTTTGCAACCAGTACATTTCGGCCAGGGAAGAGTGTCGCCGCTGTTATCACATCTTTACCTGTTTCCACCAGGTCAAATTGATCCTGACACAGGCAGAACAATAAACTAGCTGTTTGTGTGGCTTCATGGAAACAGAGGGGATTGTTTTTAGCAAGATAATCTGAGTTTATAAATAAACGTTAGAGTTAAAAAAAAAGTAGCTTTGTATGTATCTTCAAACAGTTATTTAACAGTTATGTAGTTTAAAAATAATAATAATACATATGCATGATAACTGGTACTCCATTCCCAGGGCATGAGTACCAGAAAATATCACAGTTTTCCTTTTTAATCTTTATTTTGTTCATAGAGGGACAGATTGTATGGGGAAAAAAGGTCCAATAACGACATAACATACTGGAAGCCTTTATTTAAACAGGTAAAGTAAAATCTCCTTCACAAAAGAGACCTAGGCCAATAACAATGAATCACTCTATTATCGAGTACAACAAAGAAATGTGTGTGTGTGTGTGGGTGGGGGGTTCCTAGTTAAGTAAACATTAAGGTTTAGTTTCAGATCCACAAAGGCTGCATGAAGGAAGTACAACAAGCCCGTACAACAATAAGTACCGTCTCAAGCAGTTATTCCAGCATATGGCAGTCACAGACAGTAGCTGTGTGACTTTTTATGATTCTGTGAAACCACGGCAACGTGGTGGGTTTTCTTACACGCCAACATTGTCTCTGGTTTAATTATAATACTTACAAAGCAACAGCTTTGCACCGTCATGACGGACATTCTCACTGAATCACTGAAGCAAAATTGTCTGGAGCAAGAAATTCGGTATAAAGAGAAGACTGAAGATTCATACGAAGCCGAGACCTACAATTCCAAGTGAACGTGTACGAGACGGAGACAAAAGAAAACGTGACCATTGAAGAAAAAAAGAGACGGAACTTTTGATCCAAATCCAACAGTCACCTGTCCACAGAAATGCAATGTTTCCCCCTGACATAAGTCAGAGTGTTGAAAAAAGAAGTCAGTTTACCACCCGGAGCACGTATTTAGAGAGTGAGCGGAAGCTCTCTGAGCCTGGTTTATAATGGTGGAGTAACTGAAGCTGACAACTGAAGCCACGAGGAGATGATATACAGGATTTTCTGCTGCTTTATAGCAGAGGGCTTGAATGATGATACAGCCATGTCACTGAGATAGACAAGAGCAGAATAGACATGGAGTGGGAAGAGAAGCTGGGCAGTGGAAGAACGCTGTGTACTCGGTTACTTGGTAAGGCAACAACAATCCAGTCTGTCATCACATTATTATATTATATTATTATATTAACTTTCAATATGTTCCTTTTTTTTAATGAAAGCACCAATGCAAATTTCTACTTAATATTAGACTTTTTTCTTAGAATGTGTAGGACTGACAAATATTAGCATTTAGACAAACCAAAAAACAACACTTACTTTTCTTTTTCTATCTTTTTTTTTTTTTCATCAATAAATCAATAATTTCACCAAGTCATTGCTGTGTAACTTCCCCACCGCCAGCTGCCAGCACAGCAAGTACAACCACAGACTCTGAAGAGATGAGTTTAGCACTTTGGCGAAGGGCATGACGATAGCTGTAAGTGCAGGTTGCATTTACTGCCTCCTTTCCTTATATTTGCTCAGCTCATACGGCAATTTACAACGATGACCTTCAAACATGCCCCCCAGCCATCCAAGCAGCAGCACCTCCAAGTATAGCTAGTATATGAGTAACTAAACTTCACTTATTGTAACAGGCCTCTTTCAGGATGAACTGTAATTGGTTAAGAAAAGCAAAATGCCAAGGGACAGGTAATGTGAAATGACATAATCTACAGTAGAGGACAATGTCAGGTTCAGCAAAATCTTTATGAGTTTTTTGTGTCAGCGAAACCTTTCCGAAGCATAACTAACTTTCTCCTTATAAATTCCAATTTAAATCAACTTTCAGCTTGTATCCACAGAGAGAGACTGCCAAAAGACTGCAATGATAAATTTCTAAGAGCTTTTCCACTTGTCGGACCTTTGTTGTCTCCTTTACTACTTTAGTGTTTCAGGTAACATCATCTTAGCTGACTGACTGAATTGTGTTGTCTTTTTTATTTGCTATGGATAAATGGACATTAAAATTGAAGTATTATCTATGTAGTCAACGTGGAAGTGAAACATTTCAAATCCAGTCTAAAGAAGGTACAATTCAAGACTTACACTAAATACCATTTCATTTGTCTTTTAATGTGTTGAATTTAAGCTATAAGAGGGAATCATTTTTGGCTACAGTAGCTGAAACAAAGTGTTATTCTACAAATATCGGCCTCTGTCAGACAGTAAACAGCGGAGCTCCAGGGTGACGTCAGCAGACTATCACCACTTTGTGTTTACGAGAGGTACGAGAGGGAAACCCATGTTCACCAGTATTGATTGAGCCAAGGCCAGAAGAATAAAAGATGGATTCTCACAGTGTGTGATGAATCCTGTTAAAAATGTAAACCCCCATAGAACAGATCAATACATATTGATTACAAGCAGCCAGTTCCCAAATAAGATTTAGTCCTGGGATCAATATTTCAGGATGTGCAAATAATGCCTGCCATGATATAACATAACACTTTTTCGACTATTGACTCACTTCGCCAGCAGATCCGGTTTATTGCCCTGCTGTATTTTCAGGTTTCTGTTGACTTGACATTAATAGGTCTTGCTGGAAAAAAAAAAATTTCAACAGCATATATAAAAAACAAATTTAAGTGTCCCAATGAGCTATAGGGACAAAAAACAAGTAAGAAACATCAGTATTTCAGATTTTATGGATCAGAAACCAATGCCTCGGAAGTTAGGGTGACGGTGCTATGCTGGTTCGATAATAAACAGGGAGGGAGATGATGTTGCTGTATCTGGGTTCACTAATAGAGAGGGGTGCTAGCAGGTTACTGCTATCTACTGAACGTACAAACCGAGGCACTCGGAAAAAGAAATGAGTTAGTCTGTGTGTGTCTGAGACAAAGAGAGCTGCAGGGAGAGAAATGAACGGAAAGATTTGCCGTAGTTTTTAAATCTTGTTGGGGGAAAAAAAAAGACAGAATCAATTTGTGACAGTCAGTGTTGATTGTGTCGCCACATATTGATCAATGTAGGGGAAACTCTGGAAATGTTAGATGCACCAGTGCTGCCAAAGACAATATTAAGTTGCACTCCAAAGATATATGTGACCAAACTGGTAAAGCAGAGCCACATGGTAAATTAAACTTTTACCAAATCCTTTCAGAAGTACAGCAAACAAATCTCGCTTATCAAGACACACACTTGTTTGTTCTTCTTTTAAAGAAATGTACAACCTACATTGCTTAGAATTCCTTACAACCACCAGCCGTCTTGAGTGTTAACAGAAAATACTATCGTGGCTCCTTTCTGTCTGTGATTGTATTATACTATTGGAATGTTATCCAAAGGCTGTCCTGAGAGACACTTTTACGGTCCAAACAAATCAGTGAGCTGACAACACACAGACCACCACAGGGAGCCAGACAAGAGAAAAGAAGTGAGTTTCTCAGCTTTCTTCCGAACTTTCTCAGCTGCTTCTGAGTACGCGCCGAAAAACCAAGATCACAGAGGCAACTGGGTGATTTAATGTACACTCACACAATCTAACCTTGTGATTTACATGTTGGTAAATCACCAGAAATAAGATCATTCAAGTACAAACAATAAATAGCAAAATAAAAATCCTATGTCCACAGCATGCCCACAGAATGCATCACAGAATGCATCAACTGATGCAACGACCCCAGGGAAAACAAATCATATCAAAGTGGATATTTGTGACTTTTCATTTAATTTTTTATTCTGACATTGCAAGTGCAGCTCCCTTGAATCCCCTAGAAGACCATTATGTTTCTGATGGCATAAAAAAAAACATGCTACTATGCATTTTTATAAAATAGAATTGACTTGTTAATGCTGCATCAAGTGTTCATTCATATTGATGCAACACAAGAAGGACTGAGTGCAGTGGAATGACTTAACTGTGCTGTTCTTAGTGACGAGGTGGCTGGTTCAGTGTGTGTGTGTGTGTGTGTGTGTGTGTGAAGGACATGGGCTCTTGAGTGTATTATCTGGCTCTATGCATATGTTTGTGCCAAAGTGCTGAGCTGTTTTGTGTGTTTAACAGGGGTCCTGGGACCTGTAGGGTAAATCAAATACATTGGATGGCCACAAAGCCTTTAAATCATGAGACAAATCTATGTTATTACATTATTACATTACATGTCATTTAGCAGATGCTTTTATCCAAAGCGACTTACAAAAGTGCATTTAAACATTAAATAACACATGCATACATTATGTACATGAAATGACTAACATATTCCTTCCCTATGTTTCCTGTACACTTGTAACTTGCCTTAAGATTTTCCAACATAAACAAACCGAAAACATGGACTGCAAAGGGTCCATTAGTCGCAGTGTTGACAGACAGTGATGAGTAATGTGACAGGCTCATTATAAGCTGACCTCTTGCTAGTTCAGAGACAGATTATTACTTAGAAAAGGCCTCGCAGAAACACTGGAAAAACCATGCCCTCAAGGCAGAAGCAAGCTTCAGCTGTCATCGTCAGTGGTTTATCAACTCAACATGACGGGCAGTTTAGTTTTTTTTATAAATAAAACACGTGCATGTAGGAACATGTGTGTAGGGGACACAGCAAACAACAGCAAGCTAATTTGACAGGTTCAATCCTTTACATTGGGCTACTGTAACTTACACAAATAAAACACATTATATGAAGATTTACTAAAGCAAAAGACTAACCCTCAGTGACAAAAAGACGATGTACATATTGTGAATGTAAAACTCCAAACTAATGTATTATTATTGCTGTACAATATTCTTATATTGCATTGCATTCCTGTGAACCAGTGAGAAAGTATCAATAACAGAAATTTAAAGACACGAGAGGGAGGGTAAGGCTAAAAAAAATAGAAAAAAAAGAGAGAGCAGCAGCATTCCATTGCAGTGTTTGGTATTGTGCAAGCTCTGGGAGAGTTGTTGGGAGTCTGGTCTGGGAAAAAGAGCTAGTGTAGGTCTCTGGGGAGACCAACCCGCAGCCTCACAGACAAACACCAGCAAAGTGGCAGAGCAGATATAGCCAGATGTGTGGGAGTGCAAACTACACACAAAAACAACACAAGATATACGACCTTGTTCAGTCCTGGCATTAACGCAGGTCTTTTGTGCTCTGCCCAGGAGTAGAAAGCTCCACAATTGTCGGTTCACCCGTCAGAATGCATCCCCGCGTGCCACTTGTGGATCATCCCACATCCCTGCTCTATATGCAAATAAACACACACTCCTCTGTCTCCAAAATTCTTTTTACACCAGTGTGAGTCTGCAATTAACCTCCCATGCCTGATCTGCCATGATCAGAAAGAAGAAAAAATAAAAAGAATAGAGGCTGGATATATTCCTTATACTCTGAAATTGCATGTATTTGTTGGCACATTTGTTGAGTATTGAGTATGAAATAATAAAAGTCAAAGTGTATAAGAATGGAAATAGCCTATACCGTAAACACGTTCAACTGAAAGTAAACACAAGGCAGTTTGTGTAGAGCTATCAAGACAAATTTATGTGCATAACTCCTACTTGATCACATAAATTCTAAACAGGAACAAAATGTTCCTTGTATTACTGGGGGGAAAAAAATAAAAAAAATCACACTGCATGCTGTCTCGAGCGGAGTTCACAAATTCTTTGTCACTGGAGCAGGTAGAAATGTGCAACATGATCATCGCAGATTAAAAAACTTGGCTCTGTCCTTTTTAAGCTTTCAGGGAACCATTTTTGTGGAGGAAAAAACATCTCAACTTTCCAGAGTTGTGTGCAGACACTATGATGTGGTGCAATTATTATCCTGAACACTTACTTTGAAATTCCAGAAACTCAGAAAAGTCGTCTGTATCATGAAGCACAAAGAAAACAGTCAGGAGGTGGGTGATAAACCTCTGCTCAGTGTGAAAGACATTTGCTCACTCTGATCAAACATGAACTACACATATTTGACTGTGTGTAAAAACTTATTGCATGCTATTCAGTCAATAATGTATGAAAACGTACACACTGAAACATCTAAACATTGCACACAACTGCAGCAGGTCTGTAATCTGGATGAGGGGCTATAAATAACAGGCATGGCATCATCAGTTTTTTTTTTATCTCTCTCACACAGTTTTTTTTTTCCTTTTGTCTATCTCGCAACCACACGGCGGTATTCAGTCACACACACGTTCATTCACTCTCACTCCCTCTTCAGGTTCACTTGCTCATAGTCTCCACACTCTAGTGTAAAACTGACACAGAGATAAGTCAGAGGCAGGTTGATGACGACTGCGGAGAGCTCATGAAGGTTTTCTCCCCGCAGACTAACATCTCCACTCACTCTGCACCCCTGTGGAACAGCTCTAAGCTTATCAGGCACCAGGAAAACACTGAAGGTAGCAGCGTCACACACTGAGTGCCGGGATGACAGTGATGTGCGCACTGAACAGCATCCACTTGGGATCACAGGAAAGTCTTATGACTTCAGAGATTATAACATCACATTTGTGAAGACTGCTTGCATGAGTGTAGCCAGATTTTCAAGACAAGGCAGGCAGCACGCTCACTTCCCTGACAATGATGTACTTTTATTTATTTAATATTTTTGACATGCTGTAGTTAATCCTTCCATCCGTCAGCTGCTTTGTCAACCACTTTGTTCTTTACTCTATTTAAGATCTAAAAACACTGTATCTTGTTGTGGTGATGGTGCAAAAATATCCTCACCATGTATGGTATTTTAGAGTGCCACTGTAGATGATATCATTTAAATAGAGTATGCTTGATAATTTGCATTCAACTTCAGCCTATGCCTGCCTTAATTAGTCTTTCAGAAGTGCAATCATGAGAAACTGTATAGGAAGAATATATAGGAAGCTACAAAAGACAGAAACAGCCCCAAGACAAAACTGAAGCTGCTGGAAAAACTCGTCCTACTTTCTTCGAAGAACAATCGCCTGCTTCTGCTCAAGTGTTCAACTCAGAGACAACTCAGAGACAAACGATAAAGGGTGGAGGCAGATTCGATAACAGTTTGCAATTATGACCGAAAGACTGATACTTTTTTTGTGTGTGTGTAGAAATTCCTCTTCCCTTTCCCATAGTAGCGCTGGACTGTGTTAGGCCAACAAAGGGAGGAATGGGCTGATTTAGCTAATGGTTTAAACATGGCTTTGTTAGCACCTCTGCCTGTTAACTGTGCTCTCTGGAGAATTACTATGCCGGTCCAAAATCTGGCTGTTATTCCAGTTTGTTGATACACTTTCATTTAAGAGGGGACAAATTCCAGGAAGACCGAATTATATGTATATAAACATATACATATACATATACATATACATATATATGTGTACATATATATAAATATACGTATATATAATGTATATATATAATATATATATAATCAAGTTTTTACGAATTGGTTGGAATGTCTTTTTAATACTTAAAAAATTTTGATTCTTCAGCTTCTTAGATATCAGTATTTTCTTTGCTTAGAATAACAAAAAAACAAGACATTGGAGAACATCATTTGAGGATTTGGAAAACACCAATGAACTTATTTCTAATATAGTGTATATACTGCTCATGACAGTAGTGGCTGAAGAGCAAAAACACCAGTGTCAATGTGAAATGCATCAGGAAAGAAGATTTTAGTAACCCTATGGAGTCCATTGTTTTTTTTTTTGGTTGATGGATTTTTTTTGTTTTACATAGAAAGAAAACGAGCAAATGGAGAGGTGTAAGCCAAGAAACAGGATACTGCCACCCTACACCACTGCTGCTTTCAGGAGAAATGCAAATGCAATGAAGGTTTGTACAACAACTCACACAAGGTACTGTAAAGTATGACACTGTCTTTAACAAGCACTTCTTCCTCCTTGCTTTTTTCCTCCAGCCCTAAAACCACTGAAGTGTCATTAAAAAAGAAACTTGCCACATTTAGGTTTCCAGGGACGAGGGAGAGATTTAATAAAAATACATAGTTTAGTGAAATTATAGATGCTTTGAATGAGTCTCAAAATGCACAATATATTTCCTGCAATGTTTATTTCAACTTATTGAAGCATTTCATCTTTGAACTGCTTCTCCATTCTTTTTTTTCTTAAAAAGGCATTATTTTCACACAAAAAAAATCTGACCCTGCTGTGTGTCTTTAAATTAATTAAAGACAGGGTAGTTCTCTGCAGTTCCATTATAAAATGTCCAGTGCAGTGCATTAATCTACATCATCATAACTCAAACACAGATGTTACATCTGAGCACGTGTTAACGGCGCAGGACACAAACCCGCCGAGACACAACAACACAGATGGCTGCGTTCTCACAAGCTCACACTGAGGCATATGGATCATTAGCAAGACAATAAATGAATGACAGTTTCACCCACAAGCAAATGTCAGTACCTCCGGGATCATTGTGTACCATCAAAGAGAATCATTTTTAGAAGGTGTTGTTGCACTGATCCACATTTTGGAGTTGAAACAAAATAACTAAATGTGAATGGGGTTCACTCATAAAGAATTATCACAGAACTTAGCTGCTGTGTAATTTTGGGTTGGGTTGTGGTCATTGTTTTGATTTATGGCCAGCCACTTCACTTTTCTGCTTCCATCTCACTGCTCTCTCCTCAGAGCTCTTTAGGAAATCCATTATATTTCTTTGTGACAGAGCAGTTTGACCTTTAGGGCGCAATGTTCACGACCAGTGTTGACAGCTCTCTCTAATTCTTTTGTAATTTATTCACTATGACACTGACTTTAGGTGCATCTATACAGTATTTAGGTGCCAAGAGCACACCGACTCTTACAGTGTCTTTTGTCCACAGCTGCTTTACACTGAATGTCAAAACCTTCCCTGTCTGTTCATAAATTACAGCAGCCATCTGAAGGCAGCGAGAGAAATATGCTGATCAATCTGTGATCACACTTAAGGAGTGCCATAATGCATGAATGGCCACCTACATCAAATTATGTGCAGATGACACACACTTCACACACACAGCATCTTCCACTCAAACAGAGTAGAAAATGCTGAGCAGGCTCATCAATCCAGTTCATCATTATTGCCTCCTTTCTAACGTTCTATCAATCAAAAGTAGCACATGTTTTTTTTTTTATTTATTCATTGCGACATTACGACACAGCTGTCACATGATATAATGCGACCATTTTAATGTCACATACAGTAAAACAATAAAACTGAAATAGTGTCCCTATAAACATCTCATTTGATGCATCACGTGGTCACATTGTGCTGCTCAGCCGTCGTTTTGCACCACCGATGATGATGCATTGTTTATGATACAAATACAAATTATAATTTAAAAAAACAGCTTATATTATGAAACAAATTAGCAGGTGGGCGTGGAGACAACCTGCTGTGTTATGCTTTTTGTTGTATTTGAGTTAGATAAACAATAAGGGTCTGGTTTGTCTGATTTTCCTGCTTCTTCATATGTGAACATTTCCTGTTTGTTTTGCTCCATATAACAAAGTAAACAATTAATACTGAATTTTAAAACTGATTAAGTTTGGTTTGTGGACAAAACGACATTAGAAAAAACTATCTACAAAAAAACTACAAATAAAGTTAAAAAATCCACAGATTAATTATAACAATAATTGTTATTTCTAGCCCTACTATTTTGTCCAAAATGCCAGCAGTCAGATTTTTGACAAAACATATATTGATTGATAAGTTTTTGATCGAGAAGAAACACAGTAAGCCAATATCAAAAAGAAGTTTGTTGATGGTTGAAGTCAGTATTGTCATACTAACAGCTGCATGAAATGGGGCAGTGAGTAAACAAACAACAGGATAATTAACACAGCACCAGAGACTAATCACTGAATGACTCTGGTCCATGGGGAGTTGCCTGGCTCACTTAACGTCCACTTTTGGAGTCCCAGAAATTAATCAAATCAGTGCTGCGGATAAAGCCACAGAAAGGCATTTACTGCAGAGCACAAGCATAAACCGAGGAATTGGTAAAGTCATTACTTCAAGTCTTGCTTGGTGCATGTGCAAACTGAACAACCATTAACAGCTTGTGAAGACATGGGAGAAACGTAGATGGAGAAACATACCAACATGCACACAATTCCATGCACAAAAAAAAAGAGAGAATACTCACACCAATGAATCAAGCAGCAGCAACAGCAGGAGCAGGAGCAGCCATGGAGTCCAAGCTTGTGAAGCAGAGAAAAACCCACTGCTGAAACCTACAGAGCGACAGAAAGAGGCAGAGGGAATGAGGGAGAGCATGAGTATGACAGAGAAACAAAGTAAGACAGAGACGGAGGGAGAGAAGAGGAAGAGTTAATTTAGTTAGCCTGAAGCCTAAAGATCATTTAACAATGTGTCTCTTTTTAGAGCAAGTCCTTGTTATGGCATGGCATCATAGAATAGATACTAGATGTATTGGTGCATTTAGCACTCCGGCTATAAACAGGGAAAAACATGGACACATCATTACACTAATGGGCACAACTTGATGCTTTTGAATCCATTGGTGGCCTTGGGGTGCTTCTATAAGCGCAAACTACTGGGGGGCAATCAGGGGGTTGCAATAGAAATAAAAATATACATTTGAAATATCCATTCAAACAATAAAAAAAAATATATCATTAGCTATCTAATTTTGTTTGTTGTCACATGACCTCTGAAAGGATTCTGATTCTGATGTTTCTTGCATCTGGGTGAAAAAGCTGCTGGGTACAGCGCTGCATGTAGTTACTGAAGGTCTGTAATGATTAAAATGACACATGGGAGGGTTCAAAAGATGTGGCATGAATATGAGACAAAAGACTCAGCAAACTCTGGTTTCATTTTTTTAGTAAAATAAAAACAGACACAATGACAATGAATTGCATCTTGTCGTTACCCTTGGTGGTTTGGTTAGATGTTTAACCCTTTCTGTTACCGACAGGATTTGGCATGTGCACTTCTTATAACTGTAACGGCTGAGTAACTACCAGATATTGAAAGTGAGTTATCTTGGAAAAAGGGGCAGAATCACTCACTCACTGAACATTTTTTGATAATTCTACAGCCATAAAATCAAAATAAATCATTACATCATTGTCATGATGGTCATAAGAGGGATAACTGTCACAATCATGATCATATTAGTTTATCTTATGAACATATATGAGGTTATTAAAGATTCTGTAAAGCAAATCCAGCATTCATGTCTTCACACATTGTATATGTTGTTATGTGAATATTCTTTTTTCAAATTTTCAAATGTTTAGGCATCCTTCACGACACGACTGCCTCTGTTTTACCAGCTAGCTGAGATGTCCTTGTCTCGCAAACGTGTCTAACCTGGATGTAAAAAATGCACAGAAAAGCTCTGAGCTTAAGATTCATAAAGATGAGAAAACTAAGTAGAGAGGAAGAACAGAAAGAGGAGCAGACTCCTGCTGTGAGGCTGCAGGTGCTGCCGATAAAGAGGAAGATGGAGAGATTGAGATTGGACTGCTGTTAAATTAGCTCTCCAATTTGAAAGCCAATTTTTAAACACTTAGTGACTTTTTTAATCACTCAAATTTTGGTAAGATGGTTACTAACGGTTTCCTGTGAGGTGACAAAGT
>NW_025320775.1:0-10557 GCF_019176455.1 Solea senegalensis
AGTGGAGGACTAAACATTGCTGTCATTTTTCATCTCCCTCTCCCCCAAATAGACAAATAGAAAAGTAGACGGTGAAAACAGGGTTTTCAAGACAGGTGGGAGGAAGAATAATGTTCACCGAAGTAAAAGGAAAGCCTGTGTGTCTTGTGTGTGGAGACAGTGTGTCGTTATGAAAGAATATAACTTAAGAAGGCACTATGAAACTTGCAACTGTTTTGCACTTTTCAAGTTTGCATTAACTTCTAATTTTATTATAAAAGACAAACATTGGTGAGGATCAGAGCAGCACACTGATTTGTTTTGTAACATGCTGTTTCATTTTTGCATTTATCTTGCCATTGAGCTTTGAAGGAAAATAACATTTTGCTGTTTACCTGTTAAAAAGAAGAAGGAAAAATGTTTTCAATTTGTTACTGAAAGAGCCTTAAGAAAATATTGCAACTGATTTTATTTATATTTTGCTTAATTTAATTTAATTTAATTTAATTTAAATTTATTTAATGATTGAGAGCAATATAGGCTTTTGTATTGGTATTGGTTCAATATGTGCAGTAATTGCAAGTTTTAATAAATATTTAACCCTCCACCTGTACCATTTTTTTTATTTTGGCCCCCCGTGTTTTTGACTTTGGCATTACTGCTTTACAGACATGTTCCGGACGGGTCTGAGGTCTCATGTATCAAGTTTCAAGTGGATACAACAATCCCAATTAGAGCAGCATGAGAAACTGTAAATGTTAGATTTGATAGATTTGTAGGCAAATGCCTCCATCATGTGGCGAACAATGGTTACTGCATGAACAAAACACTCAGTTGAGGGAATCCTTTGCATTTTTGCCAGGCAAAACCGTTGAACGATTTGTTATCATATTCAGCAAGCATCATCTACCATGTGTTTTACATGTTTTCATTCATTTGGAGTATGATACAATGACATTTGTTAAAGTTATAAGGGAAATTGTGAAATTGTACTTTCTGTTACCACCAGGTGGCGCTGTTTCCAAAATTTACAGTTTTTGCATAGGCATCTTCAGCAAAAGCCCATCATCGATCATCACAAGTTTGGTTAAGATCTGACCTTCCATCGCAAAGTTATAAGAGTTTGTTGTTGTAGCGAAATACCAGACGTCATATTGTCTGCCGTCAACAGGGGGCACTGTTTTTGAAAGTGAATATTTTCACATAGGCATCTTCAGTGATTGAATATCATCAATCCTAGCAAGTTTGGTTCAGATTGGAATAGTATTCGCAAAGTGGTAGCAGTTTGTTTTTTGTCGCAAATATCTGACTTTGCAGTGTTGTCATGGCAACACTGTTGATTAATTTGTTATCATATTAGGCACGCATCATCTACCATGTGTTTTGAATGTTTTCCCAAATTTTGAGTTTGATACAAGGAAATTTGTTAAAGCTATAAGGGAAATTGTGAACTTGTACTTTCTGTTACCACCAGGTGGCGCTGTTTCCAAAATTTACAGTTTTTGCATAGGCATCTTCAGCAAAAGCCCATCATCGATCATCACAAGTTTGGTTAAGAGCTGACCTTCAATTGCAAAGTTATAAGAGTTTGTTGTGTGTTGCGAAATACCAGACTTCCTAGTGTTTGCCACCACCAGGAGGCGATGTTTTCAAAATTTACAGTTTTTGCATAGACATCTTTAGCAAGGGCCCATCATTGATTGTCACTTGTTTGGTTAATATCTGACCTTCCATGGCAAAGTTATAAGAGATTGTTGTGTGTTGCGAGGAATCGTGATTTTCGCCAACTTTCCTGACCTTCTTCTTGTTCGCCGTGATACTTAATGAAAAGATTTTGATACCTTTTGATCCTCAACTTGTTCACAGTGACCTCACAAAGTTTCAAGGTGATCCCATGAAAGCTCTATGACAAGTGCGTTCACATACCATTGGTGCGAAATGGCCAAAATCTGCAAAAAATGTACTTTCAATCCAAAATGGCGGCTTTCCTGTTCGTTTTAGAGGTTCGGCTACGCTGACTTTTTTGACCGTCTGGACCTAACGAACGCGTGAGTACCAAGTTTTGTGCATGTACATTCAACGTGCTCCTCAGGAGGACAAGTTTTACGGGTTGTAAGAGTTTTGCCTTTTGTTGTGAAAAATATGAATGAACGCCAACTTTGGCGCCCCCTATCTCGAAAACCATGCGACATTTTGAAAAACTTTTAATAACTTTAGATCCTCAACTTGTCCACAGTGACCTCACAAAGTTTAAAGGTGATCGCACAAAAGCTGTAGGACTAGTTCATTCAAATACCAGGCGTCATAGTGTCTGCTGTCACCAGGGGGCGCTGTTTTTGAAAGTGAATATTTTCATATAGGCGTCTTCAGGTCTGGACTATCATCAATCCAAGCAAGTTTGGTTCAGATCGGACTCGGATTCGTAAAGTTGTAGCAGTTTGTTTTTTGTCACAAATATCTGACTTTGCAGTGTTGCTGTGGCAACACCGTTGAACGATTTGTTATCATATTAAGCACGCATCATCGAACATGTGTTTTAAATGTTTTCCCAATTTTTGAGTTTGATACGATTAACTCTGTAAAAGTTATAACCGAAATTGGTGTTTTTTGTATATTTTGTTACCACAAGGAGGCACTGTGCTCAAAATTTACGTTTTTTTCACAGACTTCTTCAGCAATGGTCCATCATCAACCCTAGGTAATTTGTTTGGGATGTGACCTTCTGTCGCAAAGTTATAAGAGTTTTGTTGCCTGTGGCGAAACATTAAAATGTTCACCAACTTTGCCGGCCCCTTACTCTTACGCCATAATACCTATTGAAAAGATTTTGATACCTTTGGATCCTCAACTTGTCCAAAGTGACCTCACCAAGTTTGAAGGTGATCCCATGAAAGTTCTAGGACAAATCTGTTCAAATATCATTGGTGCTAAATGGCCAAAATCAGCAAAGCATTTACTTTCAATCCAAGATGGCGGCTTTCCTGTTCGTTTTAGAGCATAGGCTACGCTGACTTTTTTGACCGGCCCGACCTAAGGAAGGCGTGTACCAAGTTTCTTGCATGAACATTAAACGTGCTCCTCAGGACCACAAGTTTTAGGGGTTGGAGCAGTTTTTTGGCCCGTCCACTTTCACCAGGGGGCGCTGATTTTGACATGAAATATTTTCACATAGGTTTGTTCAGGGCCAGACTATCAACAATCCTAGCAAGTTTGGCTCAGATTAGACCAGGATTGGCAAAGTTGTGACAGTTTTTTTTTTTTTGTATTTTCTACCACCACCAGGAGGCGCTGTTTTCAAAATTTATTGTTTTCGGCAATATAGTCGCCTTCAGCAACTACCCATTATCAATCATAGGAAGTTTGGTTGGGATGGGATCTTCCATCACAAAGTTATAAGAGTTTCGCTTTTTGTTGTGAAAAATAGGAATTTACACCCACTTTGGCGCCCCCTATCTCGTACACCATGAGACATTTTAAAAAACTTTTGATAACTTAAGTTCCTCAACTGGTTCACAGTGACCTGACCAAGTTTTAAGGTGATCGCACAAGAACTCTAGGATTAATTCATTCAAATACCAGAGGTCATATTGTCTCCGTCACCAGGGGGTGCTGTTTTTGAAAGTGAATATTTTCATATAGGTGTCTTCAGGGCCGGACTATCATCAATCATGGCAAGTTTGGTTCAGATTGGACAAGGATTCGCAAAGTGGTAGCAGTTTGTTTTTTTGTCGCAAAAATCCGACTTTGCATCATTACCATGGCAACATCATGTAACGATACGCCATCATATTGAGCACGCATAGTCTACCATGTGTTTAGAATCTTTTAACCAATTTTGAGTTTGATACAATAATTTCTGTAAAAGTTATTCCCGAAATTGTAAAAGTAACTTTTTTTTTTAGATGTTCTGCCACCACCAGGAGGCGATGTTTACAAACTTGACAGTTTTTGCATGGCATCTTCAGCAAGGGCCCATCATCGATCGCCACAAGTTTGGTTAAGATCGGACCTTCCATCGCAAAGTTATAAGAGTTTTGTTGTGAGTTGCGAGAAATTGGTAATTTACTCCAAATTTGGCGCCCCCTATCTTGAAAACCATGATACTTATTAGAAACCTTTCAATGACTTAAGCTCCTCAACTTGTCCACAGTGACCTCACCAAGTTTAGAGGTGATTCCATGAAAGCTCTAGTTGTAGTACGTTCACATACCATTGCTGCGAAATGGCCAAAATCGCCTCTGTTTTGGCGTGCAATCCAAGATGGCGGCCTTCCTGTAGGATTCACAGGGAAGTTGTCATCGACTTTTTTGACCGCCCCACCTTGAGGTCATCCTTTACAGACATGTTCAGGGCGGGTCTGAGGTCTGAGGTCTAACAGTGTGATTTTGTCTATAAGTTGTTATTTTTGTGAAAAACAACTGATGGTATCAGAATTGAAGCTGAATTTTAGAAATAACTAGTTATTTTTGTGATAGAACATCTGATGGTATAAGAATTTAGGGTGCATTTTCTCTTTTTTCCCTCTGTTACTTTTTCGCTCTTCCTCATTTTCCCTGGGTTTTTTTTCCTTGGCCCCTCTTGCAGTACCTTTTGCCCCATCTTTCCCTTTCAGAGCAGCATGAGAAACTGTAAATGTTAGATTTGATAGATTTGTAGGCAAATGCCTCCATCATGTGGCGAACAAAGGTTACTGCACTGACGAACCACTCAGTAGAGTTGATCCTGTGCAGTGTTCTTATGTCAACACCGTTGAACGATTTGTTATCATATTCAGCAAGCATCATCTACCATGTGTTTTACATGTTTTCATTCATTTTGAGTATGATACAATGAAATTTGTTAAAGTTATAAGGGAAATTGTGAACTTGTATTTTCTGTTACCACCAGAAGGCGCTGTTTTTAAAATGTACAGTTTTTGCATAAGCATCTTCAGCAAGATCCCATCATCGATCGTCACGAGTTTGGTTAAGATCTGACCTTCCATCGCAAAGTTATGAGAGATTGTTGTGTGTTGCGAGGAATCGTGATTTTCGCCAACTTTGCCGCCCTTCTTCTTGTTCGCCGTGAAACTTAATGAAAAGATTTTGATACCTTTGGATCCTCAACTTGTCCACAGTGACCTCACAAAGTTTGAAGGTGATCCCATGAAAGCTCTATGACAAGTGCGTTCACATACCATTGGTGCGAAATGGCCAAAATCAGCAAAAAATGTACTTTCAATCCAAGATGGCGGCTTTCCCGTTCGTTTTAGAGCATAGGCTGCTTTGAATATTTTGACCGTCCTGACCTAAGGAACGCGTGAGTACCAAGTTTAGTGCATGTACATTCAACGTGCTCCTCAGGAGGACAAGTTTTAGGGGTTATAAGAGTTTCACCTTTTGTTGTGAAAAATATGAATGAACGCCAACTTTGGCGCCCCCTATCTCAAAAACCATGTGACATTTTAAAAAACTTTTAATAACTTTAGATCCTCAACTTATTCACAGTGACCTCAACCAGTTTGAAGGTGATCGAATTAAAGCTCTATGACAAGTGCGTTCACATACCATTGGTGCGAAATGGCCAAAATCTGCGAAAAATGTACTTTCAATCCAAAATGGCGGCTTTCCTGTTCGTTTTAGAGGTTCGGCTACGCTGACTTTTTTGACCGTCTGGACCTAACGAACGCGTGAGTACCAAGTTTAGTGCATGTACATTCAACGTGCTCCTCAGGAGGACAAGTTTTACGGGTTGTAAGAGTTTTGCCTTTTGTTGTGAAAAATATGAATGAACACCAACTTTGGCGCCCCCTATCTCGTACACCGAGCGATATTTTAAAAAGCTTTCAGTAACTTATGCTCGGCAACTTGTTCACAGTGACCTCACTAATTTTCAAGGTGATCGCACAAAAACTCTAGGACAAGTTCATTCAAATATCAGGTGTCATAGTGGCTGCTTTCACAAGGGGGCGCTGTTTTTGAAAGTGAATATTTTCAAATAGGTGTCTTCAGGGCCAGACTATCATCAATCCTAGCAAGTTTGGTTCAGATTGGACTCAGTTTCGCAAAGTTGTAGCAGTTTGTGTTTTTGTCACAAATATCTGACTTTGCAGTGTTGCTATGGCAACACCGTTGCGCCATTTGTTATCATAATAAGCACGCATCATCTTTCATGTGTTTTAAATGTTGTCACAAATTTTGAGTTTGATCCGATTAAATATGTAAAAGTTATTACCGAAATTGTGTATTTGTTGTATTTTCTGTTACCACAAGGAGGCGCTGTGCTAAAAATGTACAGTTTTTCCACAGACTTCTTCAGCAATGGTCCATCATCAACCCTAGGTAATTTGGTTGGGAAGTGACCTTCTATCGCAAAGTTATAAGAGTTTTGTTGCCTGTGGCGAAAATAAAAATTTTCACCAACTTTGCCGGCCCCTTTCTCGTACACCATGATACTTATTAGAAAGTTTTTAGCAACTTTAGATCCTCAACTTGTCCAAAGTGACCTCACCAAGTTTGAACGTGATCCCATGTAAGCTCTAGGACAAGTTCGTTCAAATACCGATGGTGCGATATGGCCAAAATCGGCAAAAAATGAATTTTCAATCCAAGATGGCGGCTTTCCTGTTCGTTTTAGAGCATAGGCTACGCTGACTTTTTTGACCGTCCCGACCTAAGGAACGCGTGTACCAAGTTTCGTGCATGTACATTAAACGTGCTCCTCAGGCCCACAAGTTTTAGGGGGTGGAGCAGTTATTTGCCCCGCCCACTTTCATTTTTTAACGCACATTCCCCGAAACATTAATATACGTAATTTTACACCAGGTCTGATGGGGTTGCAAAATTTGGTGAGTTTTGGGGCATGGGAAAGGCCTCAAAAACGCGATTCATTTGGAGGAATAATAATAAGAATTAAAATGGCCGTCTTCCTGTTGGGTGAAAGGCGTGTCCGTAAACGTGTTTAGGGAAGGTACCTTGACTTACATAATAAGTTTCGTGTGGATCGGAGAATGTCAGACATTACTTCCTGTTTCGGGAGTTGTACTTCCTGTAAGGAGGTCATCCTTTACAGACATGTTCAGGGCGGGTCTGAGGTCTGAGGTCTAACAGTGTGATTTAGTCTATAAGTTGTTATTTTTGTGAAAAACAACTGATGGTATCAGAATTGAAGCTGAATTTTAGAAATAACTAGTTATTTTTGTGATAGAACATCTGATGGTATAAGAATTTAGGGTGCATTTTCTCTTTTTTCCCTCTGTTACTTTTTCGCTCTTCCCATTTTTTTCCTTGGCCCCTCTTGCAGTACCTTTTGCCCCATCTTTCCCTTTCAGAGCAGCATGAGAAACTGTAAATGTTAGATTTGATAGATTTGTAGGCAAATGCCTCCATCATGTGGCGAACAAATGTTACTGCACTGACAAACCACTCAGTAGAGTGGGTCCTGTGCAGTGTTCTTATGTCAACACCGTTGAAAGATTTGTTATCATATTCAGCAAGCATCATATACCATGTGTTTTACATGTTTTCATTCATTTTGAGTATGATACAATGACATTTGTTAAAGTTATAAGGGAAATTGTGAAATTGTATTTTCTGTTACCACCAGAAGGCACTGGTTTTAAAATGTACAGTTTTTGCATAAGCATCTTCAGCAAGATCCCATCATCGATCGTCACTAGTTTGGTTAAGATCTAACCTTTCATCGCAAAGTTATAAGAGTTTGTTGTTGTAGCGAAATACCAGACGTCATATTGTCTGCCGTCAACAGGGTGCGATGTTTTCTAAATGTACAGTTTTTGCATAGACATCTTTAGCAAGGGCCCATCATCGATTGTCACTTGTTTAGTTAATATCTGACCTTCCATGGCAAAGTTATAAGAGATTGTTTTGTGTTACGAGGAATCGTGATTTTCGCCAACTTTGCCGCCCTTCTTCTTGTTAGCCGTGATAATTAATGAAAAGATTTTGATACCTTTGGATCCTCAACTTGTCCACAGTGACCTCACAAAGTTTGAAGGTGATCCCATTAAAGCTCTTTGACAAGTGCGTTCACATACCATTGGTGCGAAATGGCCAAAATCTGCTAAAAATGTACTTTCAATCCAAGATGGCGGCTTTCCTGTTAGTTTCAGAGCTTAGGCTGCTTTGAATTTTTTGACCGTCCCGACCTAAGGAACGCGTGAGTACCAAGTTTAGTGCATGTACATTAAACGTGCTCCTCAGGAGGACAAGTTTTACGGGTTGTAAGAGTTTTGCCTTTTGTTGTGAGAAATATGAATGAACGCCAACTTTGGCGACCCCTATCTCGAAAACCATGGGACATTTTGAAAAACTTTTAATAACTTTAGATCCTCAACTTGTCCACAGTGACCTCACAAAGTTTAAAGGTGATCGCACAAAAGCTCTATGACAAGTTAGTTCACATACCATTGGTGCGAAATGGCCAAATCTCCCAAAAATGTACTTTCAATCCAAGATGGCGGCTTTCCTGTTCGCTTTAGAGCTTCGGCTACGCTGACTTTTTTGACCGTCTGGACCTAAGGAACGCGTGAGTACCAAGTTTCATGCATGTACATTCAACGTGATCCTCAGGAGGACAAGTTTTACGGGTTGTAAGAGTTTTGCCTTTTGTTGTGAGAAATATGAATGAACGCCAACTTTGGCGCCCCTATCTCGAAAACCATGCGACATTTTGAAAAACTTTTAATAACTTTAGATCCTCAACTTGTCCACAGTGACCTCACAAAGTTTAAAGGTGATCGCACAAAAGCTGTAGGACTAGTTCATTCAAATACCAGGCGTCATAGTGTCTGCTGTCACCAGGGGGCGCTGTTTTTGAAAGTGAATATTTTCATATAGGCGTCTTCAGGTCTGGACTATCATCAATCCAAGCAAGTTTGGTTCAGATGGGACTCGGATTCGTAAAGTTGTAGCAGTTTGTTTTTTGTCACAAATATCTGACTTTGCAGTGTTGCTGTGGCAACACCGTTGAACGATTTGTTATCATATTAAGCACGCATCATCGAACATGTGTTTAAAATGTTTTCCCAATTTTTGAGTTTGATACGATTAACTCTGTAAAAGTTATAACCGAAATTGTTTTTTTTTGTATATTTTGTTACCACAAGGAGGCACTGTGCTCAAAATTTACGTTTTTTTCACAGACTTCTTCAGCAATGGTCCATCATCAACCCTAGGTAATTTGGTTGGGATGTGACCTTCTATCGCAAAGTTATAAGAGTTTTGTTGCCTGTGGCGAAACATTAAAATGTTCACCAACTATGCCCGCCCCTTACTCTTACGCCATAATACCTATTGAAAAGATTTTGATACCTTTGGATCCTCAACTTGTCCAAAGTGACCTCACCAAGTTTGAAGGTGATCCCATGAAAGTTCTAGGACAAATCTGTTCAATTATCATTGGTGCGAAATGGCCAAAATCAGCAAAGCATTTACTTTCAATCCAAGATGGCGGCTTTCCTGTTCGTTTTAGAGCATAGGCTACGCTGACTTTTTTGACCGGCCCGACCTAAGGAAGGCGTGTACCAAGTTTCGTGCATGAACATTAAACGTGCTGCTCAGGACCACAAGTTTTAGGGGTTGGAGCAGTTTTTTGGCCCGTCCACTTTCACCAGGGGGCGCTGATTTTGACATGAAATATTTTCACATAGGTTTGTTCAGGGCCAGACTATCAACAATCCTAGCAAGTTTGGCTCAGATTGGACCAGGATTGGCAAAGTTGTGACAGTTTTGTTTTTTTTGTATTTTCTACCACCACCAGGAGGCGCTGTTTTCAAAATTTATTGTTTTCGGCAATATAGTCGCCTTCAGCAACTACCCATTATCAATCATAGGAAGTTTGGTTGGGATTGGATCTTCCATCACAAAGTTATAAGAGTTTCGCTTTTTGTTGTGAAAAATAGGAATTTACACCCACTTTGGCGCCCCCTATCTCGTACACCATGAGACATTTTAAAAAACTTTTGATAACTTAAGTTCATCAACTGGTTCACAGTGACCTGACCAAGTTTAAAGGTGATCGCACAAGAACTCTAGGATTAATTCATTCAAATACCAGAGGTCATATTGTCTCCGTCACCAGGGGGTGCTGTTTTTGAATATTTTCATATAGGTGTCTTCAGGGCCGGACTATCATCAATCATGGCAAGTTTGGTTCAGATTGGACAAGGATTCGCAAAGTGGTAGCAGTTTGTTTTTTTGTCGCAAAAATTCGACTTTGCATCATTACCATGGCAACATCATGTAACGATACGCCATCATATTGAGCACGCATAGTCTACCATGTGTTTAGAATCTTTTAACCAATTTTGAGTTTGATACAATCATTTCTGTAAAAGTTATTCCCGAAATTGTTAAAGTAACTTTTTTTTTTAGATTTTCTGCCACCACCAGGAGGCGATGTTTACAAACTTAACAGTTTTTGCATAGGCATCTTCAGCAAGGGCCCATCATCGATCGCCACAAGTTTGGTTATGATCGGACCTTCCATCACAAAGTTATAAGAGTTTCGTTGCGTGTAGCGAGAAATTACAAATTTTCGCCAACTTTGCCGGCCCTTTTCTCGTACGCCATGCGACAT
>NW_025320776.1:0-32877 GCF_019176455.1 Solea senegalensis
GGCTTTTGTCACATTTTGGACAACATACTAACCTATGACTTTTTGTCACATTTGGACTGACATACTAAAGTATGACTTTTTCGTCACATTTTGGATGACATACTAACCTATGACTTTTTCGTCACATTTTGGACGACATACTAACCTATGACTGTTTTCCACATTTAGGACATACTTCAGGAGTGCTTAAAACTGTGGCTCACATTTTGGACGACATACTAAGCTTCATGACTTGCGTCACATTTTGGATCTATTATTATTACTTTTTAAATATATGACTTTTGTCACATTTCTCGACCTTACATACTAAAGTATGACTTTTTTGTCACATTTTTGACGACATACTTAAGTATGACTTTTTTGTCACATTTCGGACGACATACTAAAGTATGACTTCTTTTGTTACATTTTGGACGACATACTAACCTATGACTTTTTTTTCACATCTTGGACGACATACTAAAGTATGACATTTTTGTCACATTTTGGAAATTATACTAACGTATGATTATTTTGTCTCTGTGCCACGTGAGCACTAACAGTTAAGCTACAAAATGAGCAAATTAGTTCCTTTGTTTTTGCCAGTTAAACCCTAGGACCCCCTGCAGAATATGGTTCTACATAAACGTCCCAAACATCCTGCCTAACTGGACATTTTCTTCACCTTGTTTAAAGAAATAAAATAAAAATAACTGTGTTCCAGTTACATGTGAATCTGGCTGGGTCTTGTTGTTATGAAAGCTTGCCAACTAGATGTTCTGGCTCAGTTTAGAAGGGCACGACTAATTAATGTTATTAATTGCACCGATGTTTTACCTGCAACAGGGGACAATGTCTTGCAGTAAGAAAGTCATGTTTGCTTATTCATAAATGAGACAGCAGCTGCAGCAGGACAGTGCAGTGCAGTAGTTGGGGAGACTGGGGGAGTGTCTGATATTTTAAGTATCACTATGATTCATGGCAGGGGTCGCTGCAAAAATATTTTCTGTTCTCTTACACAATACAGCAAACACACAGCTGTTGGTCTTAAGACACTGCATTAACTTGTATTCATTTGGACAGCCTAAACAAACAGTATCCCTCACCTAAATCGAATAGCAATTCAAGTCTTAGCCCCAAACTTAACCACTTCCTCAGAAATGAGATTCTGCCTCACTGGACCAGGTTTTAGTCTCCATGAGGACTACTGGTCCTGACAAGGGTAGGGTTTATGCCAGAGGAACACACACACACACACATACACATGCGCACAGTGAAACCTGATGACTTCCTTGGAATTTCTTTTTTTCTTTTTTTCTTTTTTACTTTAGTAAAAACAAAGCGTCGCAAAGCTTCTTTAAGACTCGGCTCTTCATTCACCATGAAAGTAAGTCGATTTTGAACTTAATAACGGGGGATGACATTTTTCAGACTTACTGAAAGAACTGAACAGTTAATGTGCAGTGTTGAAAGTGATTGAGCTCTGATTTAAATTAAATATATTTATACATTTACTATAAACATTTTAAACATATTGTATCTACCTTTATTTTATATGAATGCTGTAGTTACACTCTCTTCTCTTTTCTTCTCTTCTCTTCTCTTCTCTTCTCTTCTCTTCTCTTCTCTTCTCTTCTCTTCTCTTCTCTTCTCATCAGAACATTTCACAACTCTTCCCAACCGCCTTGCTATGGCTGCTACTGCTGCTCATTCGCAAAGGGTAGAGTTTGTTTTCACTCATAACATCATATTATGTCTCAAATATGCAGTGGCTATGTTGAATTGATTCATATTTCATTTCCACTTCCAAGGTTTTGTGTACAGAGTATTCATTGCCAGTGGGGGCCTTACGGTGACTGGTCAGAATGTGATGGCTGCACCAAATTACAGGTTTGAAGGATGAGTTACTCAAATACTAATACTCAAATAATGTAATAATAAGCAATAATGTACAAATACAGCACACATGTACTGTAATTGTTAAGTCAACTTGTTTCTGGATTACATCTGCTATGTTACAGACAAGAAGCAGAGCCATGGCTGTTTATGCACAGTATGGAGGGAACCCTTGTGATGGAGAACCAACTCAGACCAGGTCCTGTGAAACCACACAAGGCTGCCCTCTAGAGGATGGCTGTGGACACAGGTTTAGCTGTCGATCTGGTCAGAAATAAATCTCTTTTCACTCCTTTGATGATATCATATTAAGTTACAATCACTGACCTGTCTGTCTAACTGCCCATTGACCCTTAGGGAAATGTATTAGCCAGTCCCTGGTGTGCAATGGAGACCAGGACTGTGAGGAAGATGGTCATGATGAACGTGTCTGTGAGGTTCAAAAATACATCACATGTGCAGTGTCAGCTCCCCCACCTAACATTGAACTCCTAGGACTTGGGTAATTGACAAATGTTGATATAGTTGCATTTGTACACAAACTCAAGCACACAAAAGCAGGTGCCATGCACACATATTCATAATAACACTGGGATGACTTTTATTGACTCTGTAGGTTTGATGTGGTGTCAGGGACGAGGAGGGCCAGTGTCATCAACACAAAGAGCTTCGGGGGTCAGTGTCGTCGCATTTACAGCGGCGTCCACAATAATCTTTATCGACTGCCCGTCAGTACTATCCGCTACAGCTTTATGGTGGGTCTCTCTTCAAACACCTACAATTGATACTGATATTTCACACACTCTCCTATTATAATAACAACAATAATAATAATAATGATAATAACAATAATGCAAAACAAGCAGTTGTCTAAAAGACAATCATATTTCTTACTCATTCTTAAGGGGAATGTGTAATGTTTCTTTAGCTGCTAAATGTAACTGCAACAAATACTGGCAGCCTGTTGCTGAGCAGTTATTCCTTCTGTTGAGAGTTGATCAAAATAAAATAAAATTTTATTTGTACAGCACCAAATCACAACACACATCATCTCAAGGCACAGACCTTACAAACCAACTAGATCACACAATGAGCAAAGGACTTGGCGTAAGTGTAGATGCAGGAAGAAATCTCTGAATCAGAACCAGACTCGGAGATGCACAGCCATCTGCCTTGGACAGCTGGGGTGAAAGAGGGAAAATGGGGGACAGAGGAGAGGAGGAGGGTGTGTTGTGTTGGGGACGAGACTGAAGCAAGGGACCAGAAGCAGCTGTGCAACAGTTCTACTAAGTACTGTCAAAATAATTTATGGTATATAGTGTTGTGCAAGGGACTTTCTGCATGGAGTTTGCATGTTCTCCCTGTTTACCAGGCCTCCCTTCTGGAAATAACAACTGGTGGTGAGATGATGGAGCAGAAAGAGACTCCACTGACACAAGGCTTGAATAGAACAAAGAGAACTTTATTGTTGCAAGCCAGTATCTGTTCAGACCCTGCCCTGTTTTCTCGTAACTGCACATTTTAAAGGCTGTCTGACATCATCAATTTCATACATGTTATTTGTTGCTCCCGGACAGGTCCTCATGCTCTTTTTACCGTTTGAACATACATTTCCAATGCATGACAACACATTTTGACAATAGCAACATGTTTTTTGGTTTTATTTCAATTCTAATTGATTTCATACGTGTATGTGATGACCTCCTTTGGTCCTGTCAGAATGACGGATTCCGGTTTGTATTTTCAGCATACTGCACGTCTTCCCCGCCTCATAACAGGATGTCCAATAATAAGAATTAGTCAGATACTTCACATGCTACATATGTGCTGTTTACACATGCACTGTTCGTGTAACGCTGTTGCTCACACCTTTGTTCTCAGGTGACAGCTCAGAATGACTTCAGTGATGAGATGTTCACCAGTGAATGGCATTATGCCAAGGACATTGTCAGCAGGGAGAAGGTTACCGGCACAACAAAAGGATATCGGAATTACGACTTTCATAAGACTGTTCATACGAGTCAGGTTTGTAGCAACATGACATTTTGCTCCATCACGCCCCAGAAGTACAATCAAAGTAGAAAATTGCGCCAATTCATTTTGTTTCATTGTTCACAGACCCACAGGCTTCTGGTTTTGAAGAATGACATAGAGGTAGCTCAGTTCCAGAGTAACTCTCCTCAGTACATCCCAATATCTGAGAGCTTCTGGAAGGCGCTGGCCAAACTCCCATCTGTCTACGACTATGCGGCTTACAGAAAGGTTTTGGAGAGGTTTGGAACACACTACTTATCTGAGGGAAGCCTTGGAGGCTTCTTCAAAGCTGTCATCGGCATTGATGAAGAAACTGAAAAACACACAGGTGAGGATTCACATCAAATCAATCATCAGCAGCTTAGTGACAGCCATAAATCAGCCACGGTCAGATTCAGCAATTGACCCTTCTGTCCAAATGTCTTTCTATCTTCATAATCCTCACTTCATCAGTCTTCTGTTGTAATATACTGCATGTAATAATAATAATAATTAATAATAAAATAATAATACTAGCCTGTGTTTCAATTGATATATCAAACATTATTATAAATGCAACTAACTTTATTCTCATCAAATTATGACTTTTTTTAATATTACGACTGTATTCTCATTATATTACGACTTTTTTCACACTTTTAGGACTAAAATGACAAGTGTATTGTCTTAAAATAATCTGTATTTTTTCTGGGGCCAAACCAAAGTGATGTGCACTTCTATGACTAATTTCTTTTTGTTTCTTTCTTATTTGCAGTTTCTGAAAGCGAGGACTATAATGAATGTTCAAAGACTAAACGCTGGATCCTTATATTCCCGATCACCAGGGTGAAATGCAAAAGTGGTCAAAGTCAACACAGCTCAAGCAGCGGTTTAGTCTGATACTCATGCACATAGACATCCTAAATTTTAGAAAAGCCCTTGAAATGTCCAAATTATGGTCTGTGATCATCTCTGCATTTTTAAAACAGACATTTCCAGGGACAATACCATTAAAGACGTGGACGTGGAAGGAGGAGGCATCCAACATATTGCAGGACTGAAAGCACTGCAGCTCAATGATCCAAGCAAGAACTGGGAAATGTACTCAAACTGGGCTGACTCTATTAGATATTTTCCACAGGTCACAAAACAGAAGGTGAAGAAAAATATAAAAAAATGTTTTTGAACCTGAAATGTTGAAATGCAATGTTGGCAACCCTCCATTTTGACTCACTAGTTCTCATTGTTGTTTCAGCTGCGGCCGTTGTCAGAGCTGGTGAAAGAGGTTCAATGTGCCGGGGTAAAGAGGCTTTACCTTCGCAGAGCCATAGAACAGTACTCTGCGGAGAGAGACTCCTGCCACTGCCGGCCCTGCAACAACAATGGCCTGGCTGTCATGGATGGAAATGAATGCAAATGCATCTGTAAGCCCGGCACATCTGGACTGGCCTGTGAGAAGGGAACTGAAGCAGAGGGTCAACAGGGTGGGTGTTGCTTATCAGACAGGGTCTTTACTACTTCACTTCACTACTTTCAATCAGGAGAGACTCTGACGAATAGAGCAAAATAGTTTGCTGGTTGAACAGAAAAATGTGTTGATGATCTCATCACGGCTTTGAAACCGAGGGAAATACCATCCATGAGCATGGGGATGAAAACAGGAAAAAACTATACTAAAGTAATAAGCTGAATAAGCTCATACATGAGCTTCATAAGTTTTTTGGTTTTAACATGTGTCTCTGACGTTCATATCTTCATTATATCTTCATTCCAAGGAGTGATTCATGGTAGTTGGTCTTGCTGGTCCGCCTGGTCATCGTGCACTACGGACCGAAGATCGCGAAGCCGCTCCTGCTCTAATCCTACTCCTCAGAATGGGGGACAACACTGTATTGGAGAAACCACGGAGAGATCTGACTGTGAAGACCAGCAGCTGCAATATTTAAAGTCAGAACGACTTGGAGTTTTACAAATAATTGCATTTTACACTGAAATAATAACAGGCCTAGCCAGTCACTGCAATGCATATTTAACACAGTTAGTTTTTATGTAGATTTGTGTCAAAATGCATCTGCAACATCAACTCTTCTTCTTCAGAACCATGGAGCCTCAGTGCTTTGACTTTACTCTCACTGCAAGTCAGAAGTGTGCGCCACCGCCTGCTCTGATCAATGGCTACATCCTGGTAAAGAATTGACTCTTCACTGTGGAACATATCTTAGTACCTTAAGTACACTAATTGTAACTAATTGCTCCTCAGGTACTGGGTGTCACCCAGAATGCAACAGAGCAGTGTTACGCATCATGTGATTTACTTTGGCTTAACATAACTCGGCCTAAGATTACAAATCAAGATTTCAATAGAGGGGAACACAACCCAGTCATCTTGTCTCCAGCACATTTGACCTTCTATTATGACCTTAGTTTTGTCCTTTGAGTGTTTCTTTTTACACAAAAGTAAAATTGTGCGAACCCTCATTAACTTCTATTTTCTGACATGATTATTTCACAGGACCCCAAAGACATTTACCTTGTGGGTAGTAGGGTTGAGTACAGCTGCACTGAAGACTTCTATCTTGTTGGTCACGCCATCCTAGAATGCACTGCTGATCTAACCTGGTCTGGCAGAGCTGGACTGTGCACAGGTGATAACCTACAACCAAAGTTTAAAACATTTATAGCAAGTCATCACTTTCTTAAAATCTGACTTTTCTCTGTAGTCTCAAGGTGCAGGATTGACTCCCTTGCAGATGATGTCATAGCCTCTCCATTAAAGCCAGCTTATGGCATAGGGGAAACAGTCACCTTGTCCTGTCCACAGGGTAAACAGCTACATGGAGAAAGCACAGTTAAGTGTGATCCTAGTCTGAATTTTTCACCAGACCCAGCAGACAGTAAATGTATCCCAGGTAAATGCTGCTCTGGCACCTGCTGTGTAACACGTTTTCACTTCAAATATGAAACATGAAATAGTGATTTCTATTTTTTTCCACAGTCCATATACCACAGATTGCTAGTTCTGTCAAATGTAAGCCATGGGAGAAGTCTTCCAGAGGGAAGTGTGTTTGCAAAATGCCTTTTGAGTGCAGGTATGTTTTATATTCCTCAATAGGTTCACATCAATTCTTAGAATCTATCTATATTGTTGTTGTTATTATTATGTTTGATTAAGATATCTATGTTTTTGTTGCTAGTTCTTCTTTGGAGTTGTGTGCCACAACTCAAGTGGGTAGTACACGATCACTATTTCTGAGCGTGTGCAAAGTTCACGCACTGCAGTGTGTGGGGAAAGACATCCGAGTAGCAGAAGATAGCACCTGCGATTGGCCAGAGCGCAACACAACAGGCTGCATCAACTGTCACGTGTGGGAAAGCTGTGATGGTAGGGACCATCACAGAGTTTACAAACAACCCAAACTCATGTACAGTTGCAATAATTTTGCACACTCATTAAGTAATGATTATGGTCATCCATTACCCTTCTCGCAGATCAAACGAACGAGTGTCGCTGCAAGGAGTCTGCAGATTGCTCAACCCAGGAATTCAATGTGTGCGTTCGTGTTGGGGAGGATGCGGCTGCTGCTGTTCAGACCATGAGTGAGTGTGAAGCAGGACTCCGCCGATGTAAAGGAGAAAAGGTGTCAGTGATCAGTGTCCTGCCCTGCGCGTCCTGAAGAGAAGCAGCAGGGAGAAGTGGAGTTGACTGAATGGCCACTCATCTTCTTCTTCTTTTACACATCTATTTTCAGCTGTTCATTCCTTATATTTTCAATAGATTGTACTTCAAATATCAATTTTTAGCAAACTGTTATGCATGTGTAACACAAAATGCAACTATATCAAAACAATTATAATAAACAGCAAAGAAACTGCCTTTTGGTTTGGTGTTTTTTTCACAAATCCAGCCCAAATGGATGGATGGTATCTACAAATATAACATCTGGTTGTGAAGCTGTTTCAATGGCATCTTAAGTTGTACGCACAAAAGAAAAATGAACCTATTGGTCTATTTCAAAAGATGTCATTTGCTCACTAAACCAGACAGATGATGTCTCTTTCTTTCGACCACTTTATTTCTTACCATCCACAAAGAAACCAGTGGTGGCAGATGTGTGTCCTTCAGTTACAGCATACACACTGATGGGGGAAAGGAAAAATGTTAGATATAAGCTGAGGATTTATTACACATGCTCATTCCACTGTAACTTGTTGCTACCTCCCCCCTCCCCACAACAAGGAGCACACAGAAACGAGTGCAGCAGCGAATCGAAGACGGTAAAGGTAAAACCTTACATTAAAGTACATTTTTAGACCAGTACTTTTACTTGTACTTGAATAAAATGTCATCAAAATAGTGTTACTTTTACTTTAGTAGAATATTTTCGGTACTCTTTCCACCTCTGATACTTAATATTATTGTGTTTTGATGTGAGAAAACAAGAAGGTCGTTAGATACTTGGAATCAGACCCACACTGTATGATTTCAAACATTATTTTTCATACACATCAAGCCATTCAGTGACCTTATGTGAGCAGTAAATAATGAGTCGGGTTCTCCCTGTAATTTGTCTCCATTGTTTGAGTGGTAGATGGATAGAAGCTGCTTGGCTATATCCATCCATCCATTTTCTACCGCTTTATCCTCCACAGGAGGGTTGCGGGGGGTGCTGTGCCAATCTCAGCTGATGTAGGGCGATAGGCAGGGCCACATAGAGACAAACAACCATTCACTTTCACAATCACACCTACAGTCACTTTACTTTCCAGTTTACCTAATTCCCATATTGCATGTTTTTTGGACTGTGGGAGGAAGCTGGAGAACCTGGAGAAAACCCACACACACAGGGGGAGAACGCGCAAGAGTGCTAACCACTACACCAAGTGTGGCCCTGCTTGGCTATATGTTCCAGGGAAAGGCTGATTGCCACCACCAATCTGATTTGACGTTCATGAGCAAAAAGAAATTTGAAAGATTTATGAAAAACACAGTCAGCCGCTAGTTTACTTGAGTTAAACAATAGATTAAAATAAACTTCCAGCAGCAAAGGGTAAAAATCTTGATTCAATGCTAGGTGTTTTTTTCCCTTCAAGAATCTGGAAACAAAACCTGCTTGCGATAGACACAGAAATAGCAATTTTCTTTTTTTTTGCCAAAATGCAAACCGATCAAGCAATGTGGATCAGTTTGATTTCAACGTGTCCTGCAAGTTTGTCTTCTCATGGTTTGTCTCCACCTAGTGGGCATTTTAGGAACCTACAAAGAGACACATCAGTTAGTTTCAATAACAAAAGTTTTATTAACAATGTAAAATGACCTATATCAGCTTGGACTAAAGTACCTTCACTGGGCCCTAAACATTGATCACTATCTGAATTAAGCAAGACCCATGCTGTCTGCCCTCTGTCTGCACTGACTGCCTCACACAGAGGGCTTGCTCATATCATACCGTGATACCCTTTGCTTGTCTTCACCTTTGAAAATAATTCAGAGAGCATTGCGTAAAGATTATGTGTACATACAAGTTTAATGTCTCAATTTATAGATAGATATTGTGTGCAAAGAAGTTGTCTTTATGA
Organism: Solea senegalensis; assembly: GCF_019176455.1. Taxonomy (NCBI): domain Eukaryota; kingdom Metazoa; phylum Chordata; class Actinopteri; order Pleuronectiformes; family Soleidae; genus Solea; species Solea senegalensis. The sequence goes on from NW_025320776.1 coordinate 9,466, forward strand.
ATATTGTATCATCTATTTCATTTTGAAGCTGAAAAGTTAAAGTTGGGTACAGGTTCTTGGTTTATGGAAGACTAAATTAAGTACATTAAGAAGAAAAAAAAAACAGCAACAAACAGAAAACAGAGACTGTAATACACAACAAACGTACTCTGCACGAATCTGTCACCTCAGCTCAGACAGACAAAGGCATAACTTTATCTTTGCGACCATCCTCAAATATTCTTATGGCATCTTTTCTTGCGATATCCCTTTATTTCCGACAAAAACTGACTATTATATTCCCTTTTTAAAACATTAATCCTCACTTCATTCGCTCAAGTATGTGGTAGTGATTGAACATGGACCTCGCATTCCCTTTGACACCCGACAAGCAGATATCGGACTTCATTTACCAAAAGAAAGTCTGTTGCAAAATATCTTAAAATATATGTTCATGACTTTTGTTTTCATTACATTGCAGTTACAATTTTTTCTTTGTATTACAAAATAAAATTATAAAATGGGTAGCCTTTAAAAAAAAGAGAAAGAGACAATTTATTTGAAAATGGCAGTAATAGAGTGGTGGGAGACACAAGTGGTGAGGGACAGTGGGTCATGGTGTCTTTGTTGCCGCCTCCTACCCATGAAGGCGGGGCCCTTAGCTGGTTACCAGGCAACAGAGCCCAAAGAACCGCCTCTTCCTCTGTCGAACCAGTGGGTAGGGAGTCAGGTTGAGCAAACTGCTGTCATCTGGACACAAGAAGACGTTGATTGACATTGTTGCCATGTCAGATATATTTGTCTGTGAAGCAAGTTACTCGTAATTCCACTCAATTCTCCTTAAGTTGTTTGGCAGTAAGTCAAATCTTTTTTTTTTTTTTACTTTACTTTGACGTGTGTGTGTGTGTGTGTGTGTGTCAAAGCAATAGTCTTACCTTGGTTCTTCAGTGGTAAAGGCATTGTCTCCCTGAGTTTACTGAGAAGGTTCTTCATTTCCCTCATATCTCTGCAATTACACAAAAAACGTTATTGTTTATTACACTGGATTTGCCTTATTCTTCAGTATTATAGCTATATCTTAAAATATCCCAAATGTTACCTGATGCAGTATTATCATTATTGCTAGTAATTCTATTTATTTTTATTAATGGCAAAGCGCAACACATTCAGCAGCTGCCAAAAACATATATATAGTGTTTTGTAAAAGTCAAGCAATGAGTCATTATAGTTTTAGAAAACTAAGAAATTACTCACTTGCATCGTCTGCAGATGTTTCTGTGCTTTGACCAACACGTACAATCATCCACACCATGGATAAACAAACGTATTTTCGTCCACTTACTTTTCTATGTTTTCTATGTCGGTGGCCACCAGCCAGCAGAGCTGAGGACAGTCAGTCGGGGAGGAAGACGTGTCCTCCAGAATGGGAATGTCTGAGCACTCCTCCATCTTAGTCTCAACCCCGGGTGGGCCGCAGGATTCTTTACCTGCAGCACACAGAGTGCAGCTCATCTCAAATATGTGTTACCAATCTTGAATCTTGAATCTTTAGGGGCTTTGGTGAACAAAATCAAGAAAAATGTGGCAGTGTTTCATGTGTGTGTCTTGTGTCTGACTCTGTTCCTGCTGTTTGAGATTTTCCATAAATATATTCAGTGTAACACTGTGCATCACAGAGTCAGCCCTTCATTTTTAGGAGGACATAAAAAAAACATCAGTTTCAGCCAATAGTGGAGATACGGGACGGGAACCTACATATCTGACCACAGACTTATCAAAAACGATTTTAACTGGAACATTTCATCTGGTCATCTCTGGGCTAAAACAATTAAAATCGTCTTTAAACTTCATTAAACGTGTGAGCTCAGAGAAATTGATAATGACGTTAATTTAACGTCACCATAAGGGAAGCACTTTTTTACTAATGTTCTTCATGCGGGACACTCTAAATTTACTGTAGGTGTGAGAGTGAGAGTGGATGGTTGTTTGTCTTTACGTGGCCCTGTAATGGACTGGCAACCTGTCCAGGGTTTGCCCCGCCATATGTCAGCTTGGATTGGCACCAGCAACCCCTCATGTGGAAGATAAAGCCTTAGAAGATGAATGAGTGAGTGTGTGATTCCTTCATGTATGCTGATTTCTTTTGGTTGCATCGTCATGAAAAGCTTGAGCTGTGCTTCAGGAAGGGATTTTTCTTCTACAGCAGATTTTATTAGCTAAGCACTTTTCTAATAAATTGAAATGTTAAAAAAAAAAAAAATGTTGTTGAATCTATTCAGGTAGTGCAACAGCAATGGTTTAGTTCATTCATTTACACTGTGGTTTTTATTTTAAATTTTGGATTTTCTTGGTTGTTTCTTTTTCAAATTAATTTGAAACAAAAAAGAAGAAATAAAGCACTAAACACACACACACACACACAAGGCGTCTTCATTGACAAACCTTTCCTGTGGAGCTGCAGGGAGCCCAGCAAGCAGACAGACTTGAGCATCTCAGTGATGTACATCTCCAGACAGCACTGCAGCTGGATGAAGAGCCTGCAGATCTCAGGGTGGATCTCCCCGTCCTCTGGCCTGAAAAGACACACAACTCAACTCCAAGGACTAAAATGGCATGTGGAAAAATCAATAAATAACAAGTGCAAAAGGTTCAAAAGTCCAAAGGTAAAAACCAAAATGACCTTTTAATATTGCATCACCATTACTGATCCACATTATCTCATCTAGAGAAGTTATTGTGGTTTGACTCACCAAACTGTAAGTTCCATTACATGACAAATGTCAAATTGTGCAGTAGTGTGAAGCTTCTACATCCTTAAAACTACATTACATCATAAATATCCAAGTGTCACTAAGATACATTTAGTTTGAAAACATCTTTTCTTTTTCTCTTTCTTACAAATATGACTAAAAGTGCTGGCAGCACTGTCAGTCTGACTGCAAGTGTTTATATTAAAATGATCTATAAGCTGAATATTAGCTCTAAAGCCTTCATGACATCAGCTCATGTAAGAGGGAGAGTTGAATTTAAATTCAGACTCTCTACCAAATAAAAGCTCTCGCATGCAAATGAGCCGTGGGATTTGCAGAAATGATGAGTAGAGAAGTTATTCATCGGCTTGTTTTTTTTTTTTTTTATTTACCCCGAGCTGATGACTAGCTTTTATGAGACACAGCGGTCACTTCATGGCCACATAAATGTGATGATCAAGGGGAAACTATGACAGGTGTGATATCACATGAGAAAGTGACAGCGATGAAAGGTGTGAAACTTGCACCTGGTCCAAATATTTTCTTTTCACACAAATCATGCTGTTGTGTTCCACTCTTCCACGCTTCTACTTTTCATCCCTGTCTCATCAATGCTCTCCTGCTTACCAGCGTTCCTGTAGCACACTGAAGAAGCCCTGCATCACTCAAACCATTCAGACACACTGCTTTATTTGATTTGAACGGGAATGATCTGCGCCGTCCAATTCAAACTCTGTGTCTAGTTGTAGAGACAAATACGGAAAGAAACGGAGCAACACGGCTGAGCTTGGGGAAAATATCTAATTGTGATATATCTGACGGACGATGTGATTGCAATTTAACTTGCAATGTCCTTTTTAAGTTAAGCAGTTGGTCAATATTCCCTGTGGAACATAAGCATTACAGCTTGAGACACCTTTAAAATATAACATGCTGTGTTGAAATGCAAGGATGAGAACTTTAAGATATAAATTGTTTTGTAAATGTATGAATTATTATTTTTTTAATCAGGGAAGTAAATAGATAGAGTGGTTTGCACTAGCTTGCCTTTGCAGCAAGAAGAATGGAGTTTACATGTTCTCCCCCGTGTGTGTATGTGTGTGTGCGTGTGTTTTCTCCGGTCTCCTCCCACAGTCCAAAAACATTCAGATTTGGGGATTAGGTAAATTCGGACACTCTAAATTGACCGTGAGTGTGAGACTGGAAGGTTGTTTGTCTCTTTATGTGGCCCTGTGATGGACTGGCGACCTGTCCATCACACCTGAAGCCTGCCTTTCACCCTGTACTATATGTCAGCTGGGATTGAGGAAAATGCGGTAGAAGATGGATGGATGGATGGATGGGTGGATGGATGGATGGATGAAAAATATATAAAAAAATAAAAAACCTGTGACTGTTTTTTTAAAAGCAATATTACAAATTAATTATTCCAATAAGAATATAATAGGACATCCTTGAAACCGGTCTCTGACATTGAAATAGGTAGATGAAAACCACAGATAATAAAGAAGATGTGCTATATGTATGTATATATATATATATATCACTTATCACTAATTTCCATTTGCAACACAGCTGTATAATTACAAGCCATATATTGGGAAAAAAGGAATAGTGCAGTGAGTACATGTAGCTTCTCCACAGTAAACTGACTGCACAGTTTCTTCAAAGACTTAAATAAGATGTTATTTCAGCGTTGTTATAAATGCCTCTGTGCTGAGGATGTTTGTATGACGCATGCCTCTGCGTGACAGGAAATATTAAGCAGACATGCAATACATATTTACGGGCTTACCATATGAGCACATCACACACATGCACTTCAAAGCGTGTACGTGAAATGGAAAAGATTTTCTCATGCATGTAACAGACAGTGAAGGATATGCATTCTTAAATCACTGTAAGATATAGCAGTTGGATTAATTATTGAGTTAGGAAATGGGCTACAGAGCAGAGAACAGCTTACAACGAACTCGTGAAATTATCATTGGGAGAACATTAAATGCTTTCAAAAATAGGAAATATGTCATGAGCCTTGTGGGCTTTAGCTCCAGTAAACCTAAAGCTTATTGGTCCAACAGTACCTGAGACAACACTGTGGACATTGTCCAAATCTTTCTCTTTGTCACATTCTTATTTAAATATAACGTTGAGGTCAGCTGGTATCTTACTGAGGAACCTCAGTTGACTCGGCCTCGCTTTTCCCCTCGTCCACTGGTACCAGTGTAGAAAAGGTCAATGCAGTTAACTAAGATCTGTGCCGTGCTCCCACGGCACAGATCAGTGCCACAGATGCACCCCTGGAATAATACACAACTCCTTGTATGGACATCCGTAGTTACCTATTTCCAAATTTCACAAATGAGTACTTTTTGCTCAGATGTGTTTCTATAGTTAAAAAAAAACTTTTATTTTCATCAGATTGCCTGTAGGTTGTGCTGCAAAACAGATATAAGACTCTATATTGCACATTCTTACAGCCTCTGTTTATACCTTTTAGCATAGTGATGGGGGAAAAAAAGACCACTTGTAATGCTTTTCAAAGCTTTTCAAACTTCCTCTGGTAGAATAAATGACAAAACAAACAAACACTTTCTTGAATACTAAAATAAAACCCAATATTTCAGGTTATTGGTTGGTGAGGATGATGTGTATTTGGCTGAAATTACCTAAATGACAATGACAATATGATTTGTGATTTAATTGTGTGTGTACAGTACAATATTCACTGTGTTTTAATTATTTAAAATGTGATGGAGCATGACACACATCACCATCGTGAACAGTAACTACTCTTACAAAGACAACAATTGTTTTCAACTTTCCAACAGGTTTGACTTTGAGATTTTTTAATTTGCAGTTGCATTAACTTGTAGCCTTTGTGATTTGCCGATTGCAAGGTTTCAAAAAGAGCAATATTGATTTGAAAAGGATTCATTGTTCAGCTATTGTTGCTGCAAGGGTGAAATAATGCCAGTAGCTTATCTATGCACATACACTAACATACACACGAAACAAACACGCTGCATACACAGAAAGCAAACAATCTAAAAGTCACTGACTCCACATTATTGTTATAATTATCTTCCACTTCCACTCTGCTTTGTACCATTAACGTTTTAGGGCCAGCTAATGGGAAGTGGTCAGTTACAGTATGCTGTTGTGATTGCTTCCTGGTAGAGCCCCCCTCCACACCCACCCCCAGCAATTAGAGATGTCATGGTTTTTAAAAGCCGGTCTCATGTTCTGTTTCTCCAAACTTTCCCCAATCCACTCCAAACTCACTGAGACGAGATTTTCTTTAGTAAAAATGTGCCTCCTTACAACTTTAGGCGCTGCAGAGTTGCAGAGTTACACATTCACCAACACGGACAGGTCTTAGCGAAGACACACATTTCAGCACCATGGACAGCAGCTGTACGCCAAACTCACCCCGATATCAAGGAGAGACTGTGATGCGCCGATCTCGCCATTTCACAGCCTTTAGTCCGGGTCTTGAGCATTTCGGCCCGTAAAGACGGGCAGTCGACAGTGATTTCGCCAATGGAGATGACCAGTTCCCGGTACAGAGCCACGAGTGTGTTAAATTCTTGAACGATCTGTGAAAAACACACACACACAAAGCAAGTTATTTCTCTGAATAACCAAAGTCAAATAAGCACCAAACAACTACAGTTGGCGTCCTTCTCTGGTCACTGCAGTAAACTGGAGGATCCCATGAAAACCAGACACTTAAGACAGAAACGCATGCAAGTCTTTCACTATCTCTCTTTCTTTCTTTCTTTCTTTCTTTCTTCCTCCACTCTGGGGACAAACAATCTACCAGTTGAAGTGCACGGGGATATGTTTCAACAGAAATTGCACAAAAGCCAACTGAAACATGGATATAAAAACATTTTGTTTTAATGAAATACAGTCCAGTTTGTATTATTATTGGCAGTTTATTGGCAATCCCTCCCTCACTATAACATCCTGCTGAATAAAGGTACACGAGCAGCGAGTCTCCATGACGCTCACTGATGTATGAAAGGGTGAAGCAGGCATACACATATGATCCCTGCTGCCAGCATCTGTCAAAACACACGACATCTGTGCCACGATCACGAACACCTCTGTGGATGCAATCTTGCAATTCGGGCAATTTTGAAATCAGCTCAAATCACCTTGTAGCTTCCAACACTCGCAGAATGCAAATCACTCATCATCATAATCTGCACGCCGAGATGATCTGTTTGGCTTCACAGCCGACAAAGCAATGCAAATGCATACAGCTATTTTTAGGCTCCCGGGCCGGGTTACAGTCTTTAACAGCTGTCGCCTGTGCATCCTGCAGCCACGGGATAGCCGAACATCCTAGCACAAAGAAATCCTGGGATAATAACAATGCACCCCCTTTATAAAGGGACAGCATGCAGACATCGACGTGTCGCAAACCTACCATTCTGCAGTCGGCCACGGCGCGCTGGGCTTTGCGGGTACTTTCGGTGCTCTCCCTCCTCTGTGGGTCTCGGTAAGGGGGCTTGCCAATCTGGAAGATGTTCCCGGCGGATCTGGGGCGGTTTTTGCGCCCATTCGATGCAGAACTCATGCATACACATCCACTAATAAAACGGCTCTAATACAGAACGGTTTTGTCTGATCCCCCCCACCAAACTCCAGCACTTTTTCCTCACCACCTGGCTTATTCTCTCCCTCTTCTTTTACCTCAGACACACCTCTGCTTTGGTTAAACCTCGACTGTGGTGATTGCCCTCGCTCACGTTCCTCTCCTCTAGTATGAGAGGAGGCGCAAATATTTTCCTAGACGAGCCTCGGAGCGCAGAAAAAGTACCGGATGAGCGCCTTCGACTCCTCTCTCCGCATCGCATTGACTGCAACGGGGCGCAAGTCACCTTCACTCCAGCAGCACACGGTGCACAGTGAACACTTCACACCCAACCCGGAGTCCAGCTATAGCTGCGGCGTCTTCTCTAACGCACCGATGTCGGGAAGAGCCGATCGCGTGCATTCACGGGTTTCCTCCAGATGCAACCATTTTTTATGATTGCGCGTTTCCATTAAGCACAAATAAGAAGGGAGATAACGATCTGTTTCCTCGCGGCACAGCTTCCTCACCACAGCGACGATGCCAACAATGTCCCCACTGACAATCTCACTGTCGACAATCCCAGTTCGAGGGGAGGGGAGGGTGTTGGGGGGGGGTGTGGGGGGAAGCTGAATGTTCCCACAAACAAAAAACTTAATTCCTAGTATCGCGTATCCCTATTCGTCTCCCAGTTTTGTGTTTCCTCCACTGTTTTCCAGCTACTCGGTCGGGCCCATCTCTAACCTTGGAGAGGCAGACAAGACGAGCAGTTGCTACAGGCCCTACGTGGCTCTGTGGCTGCGAACACTGCGCACCCAAAGGACTGAATACTAATCAGGCCTGTTACTCTACAGTCAGAGTCAGACCCCCGCCTTGAGCTGGAGCTGCATGAGCCCCTTTAACGTCTTAGATCGTGCAATGACCACTTTGTCATCACCCAAGAAGTGGGACGACAGCACACACTTAGTTAGACAGTGGCGTGCACAGACAGGCTGAATTTGGGAACAAGGCACACCTAATTATTAATTGGAACAACTTACATATTTATTCATTTCAACAACCATGTATCACTCATGCAAACAAGCAATGGGCCCTCAGAATAAAAAAATCATTTTTATACTTTATAAAAGTATAAAAAAATGTCTGCAGCCTCTCAGAAATGACAACTTCCATCTGGTCAGAGGGTGAAAGGTCAGATGAGCGCCTCACACCACACGGTGATGTTTGTGTGATGGCACATTGTAGATGTGTAAATGAGTGTAAAGGCACCTGAATTCATTGGCAAATGAATGAATGTTTGCACTCCCTTGCTTACAGGAATAACTAATTGGATCAATTTCAGTTGACATTAAGGAATGCAAAGGAAATCAATGAATGTATACGTTTCGGAAGTGCACAGCAAATAAACGATGACGGTAGAGAATAGAACGTGGGAGACTGTTTATTGTGTTTTATTCTTGGATATGGTGACGTAGAAGAAAGTGCTTTGGAGCTAACTCGATTATACCCCCATCTCATCATGGTAGTAGCTTATTTTTTTTCCTCAGATGTTCATTATTTTATGATAAACAAAAACATTGAAGATTTGATTTCATTGTCAATGCCACTCCCATACTGAGAAAGCCAGTCCTTATCCTGTTCTTTCCATAGAATAAACTAAAAGTGACACGTTGTAGGATTTCAACCTTCGCCAGCGCCGGTACTAAAAAAAAAAGTACCAGGTAATATCGTTAATGGAAAAGCAAAATAACCATGCCGTGCCGAGGCAAGTAGAGTCGCCACATGTAACTTCTGGTTTTGGGTCTGTGCCACAAAAAGAACTAACTCATTCTACATTCTACATTCAAAATGTCATGTCTCAGGAGCCGTAGGTGAAGATCTTTCAGGAAAGAAAGTGCCACATGTGATCTAATTGGTAACAAACCAGACTACTTCACCTAACTCATGTGGTTCTAAATCACACACTGTGACATGCTTTATACAAAATACTGAAGGACATAAATGCAAGAGGGGATTTAAATACAAACTAGCACTGAACAGACCCTGACACCCCTCATGCATGACGGAGTGTCGAGCGACTGCTATGGCCCAAGAGTACTACCTGTTGTCAGTAGGTGGCGCAATGACTTTCAACGTGGACTGACTAGCCTTAATGAGAAGATGAAAAGAACAGAGATGGTTGTGGCTGTGCTTTATTCCTGAAAACATACTTTTGGCCACTATCATGGTTGAGGTGAGGGCGGTGTCTATCTGGGTGGAGGCCTGCAGCATGGATGAAGTCATCGGATCGCTCTAAAACTCTCTCAAAAGTGTGCTCGGAGAGTAAGTGAAAGAAAAAGATAAGAATGACGCTGAAAAATCAGATAAAGCAGTAGAAAATCAATGAATGAAAACCAACATTAGTGATTTAAGTGCCTGTTGTGTATATGGTAATAAATTAAAGATAAACTGGATATTCATGATAACTACAGTGTTTCTTTCATGGATTTGGTGCAAAAAAATAGCACTACAACCTTTCAATAATCATGTTTGTTTCTCAATGACAAAATACAATTACAACTTTAAAAAACTGATTTTAAAAGTTACACTCTTGACTGTATTTTCAGATCTATACTGTATATTATTCTGTATTATTAAATATAATGTTGTGTGAGCGGTTTGCAACAACATGAAATTGGATAATGTTCTTGGAAAAGTAAAATTTCCCATCCAGATTTTTACTTTGGAAAATTGCTGTTGTCATTTTCCACTGGGATGTGCGCCTACACTTTATGATATGTTGTAATGCAAATGTGAATATAGTGAAAGTAAAACACCACAGCTTAAGAGTTGCTACTGTATATTGATTCCATCCGTACACTGTACAGACACGGGACATCCACACGTCATGTGAACAATAGATTCCCAAACATCCCACTACACCAATCCCCCATTTTAATGATTTTAATGATCAAAAAGAAGGGAAGAAGAGGTAGCAGAGGAAGCAGAATATGAAGAAGCCGATAACCCAGTTGACTGAGTAGATGTAGATGATGACCATGTCCATGTCAAAGCGCCAGCCTTGAGAGTCGTCTTCAAAGTCCATGGCATCCTGATGGAAGCTGCCTCCGTGGGGGAACTGGCGTCTGGCAATGGGACTGTTCTGCCTCTGGAAGCCTGGTGTGTGTGTGTGTGTGTGTGTGTGTGAGACAAATGCAGCATTTTGTATGTTATGGCTTTTTTTTATTCAAAGAAAAATCAAAAAAGTTTGCTGTAAAATAGTTCCACAGTATGGTAAAACTTAAGGAGGTGATTTTTTTTTCCAGTAAAACCATCTTCTTTCCAAAGTAATATTCAGAAAATAACTTTATAATGAGAATTACTATATCATCGGTGAAATACCCTCAGATGGAAATGTTTCTGAATCAAAATTGATAATTTATCGTTCTTACCAAGCTGATGGTATTTCCATAAAAAATGATTACAATATGTTTACCACATTAGTTTTATCTTTGATTAAATCCACATTGAATTGGAAATGGCAGGATATTACGGCACATTATTGCCATTAAAAAAATAAATTAACTGATGTTCTATGTTCTAAGGTGGGAACCATTTAGGGAATCAGGACTAAATATTTCAATCAATTTTGATGTACGTGGAATCAAACACTTGCCTCCAAAGATACGGAAGAGCTTTCTGCAGCTTGGGAGAGGCCACTTTGCACAACTTGCTTTCTGAAAAATCTGTTTCCGAGAAAGGTATTCCTTCGGGAAAAATGTTCTCGTGGTTTGGTTTAGCTCTGTAAAGAAAGACAAAGAGACACACGTAAGAGCCAAGGGGGAACATTAGAGTCACAACTCTCGAAAGAGAAAAAAAAAACCCCACAGCAGATGAAGCAACAAAAGACTCCCTCATTTTCTCCTCTTTCCGTGTGACCTTGGCTTTGGTAATCAAAACAAGAATCTAATCTTCAACGCTTGTCACCTAATCACCAACAAGAGTCCTTATAGTCTGCAGTGCTCATAACCACGGCCACTCTGTCTTTTTATGGCCACCGCGGCCGCTCACTTTCTCGTCTACATTCTTTGAGAAGTAGGTCAACGTGAATCACATCACTTCATTACTAATTCATGGGTTCCTCCAAATCAAACCATGTAATCAGTGTGCAGTGATCATGAGATTGCATAAAATATGCATGCCTGTGATACAGCATAGGTGCAAAGCCTTGTCGTTTCACTGCTTGTGTAACATTGTTATGCGCAGACAACACTTGGGTTGTAATTTTCACGTTACACATCACACTTGTATTTGCTATTTCTATCAAGGCATAAAAGCAGTGAATACAAATGTTCAGGTTGTCTTCTCTGTCATTTATGACTCATCTGGTCAGAGCTTAACTAAAGGTCTACTCTGCTCCCTATGGGATATTTGCAGCTGAGCCCCCTGAAAACAAACACACAGGACTATAGCCAGAAATATACACATAATTAGCCTTTATGATCATTATATCCATGAATGTGAACGTTAATGTATAAGCATGTTGATTTATACCCATTTTGAACTGTCTACTATCCCATCTTAATACTGTTTAGCCCTTGTTTTTGCCCTTTAGCTCACCCTTCTGGAAGAAGACGTGCGTGATGATTGTTCTGCAGAGGGGGCAGGGGGTGTTGGCGGGGCTGCTCTTAGCCAGCGTCCGCAGACAGGGTTCACAGAAGATGTGGCTGCACGGGTGGCACATGTAAGGGCTGAAGTACACGTCCAAACACACAGCACAGATGTAACCTTCTTTGTCCCTGGTGCTCACGTCCTCATCGTCCTCACTGCTGCTGCTGCTGCTGCTGCTGCTGCTGCTGCTGGTGGTTGGGTTTTCTGTTGAACTCTATGTGTGCAGGGAGGCAAGTTGTATAGTAAAACTTTTAAATGCAAATGAATATCTGCTGCACTCGTACCATTGTTCACACAATCAGCTTCACACCACTAGCTCTGCAAACGCGGTGTGCTGCATTTGACGTCTGAAGGAGGCAAGTCAAAAACTCAATAGCTACATGGCTGCATACATGAACAGTTAGACTATGGCAGAAAATGGCAAGAAACGCCCATGAAAAGTCTCTCTAGTGGATTCTATAGCTAAAAATAAACCTGTACAATCAAGAGGAAGGACTTCACAATCCATTACAATCATCATCATTTGACTTTCTCAAACGTAATCGTCCCATATTAAAAATGTGGGCTCCGCCAACAGAATGCAAAGCAGTAAGAACGGGTGTGACGGGTTACATTCAAAGACAAACAACTTTGAGTATGTTAATCCTCCACTTGTGCCTCGGATGCAATAAGATCATTTAAAAACATTACATCCACACTTTACGGTCATTTCTATATTCAGTGAACTGCTCTGATAGAAACTATAAAAACTAGAGCATATTTCTCTGCGTTGAATGAAGAAGAACAATCCAGGGATCATGTGAGGTTTGTATAAGCAAATACAATATTACTACTACAAAATGTTAGCTGGTTGTTAATCCATGTGAAACTGACTTCTCTCGTCACCTTCTTGAGGTTCCTTTAATACTTTTCTTTTTAATACACCTGATTAGATGAGTGTAGTTTTCCATGTGCCACAGTATGGGTCACACAAACACAGCTCAAGTAAGAAGAACATGCATTGTGTTTCCACTGCAGAGGGTTAGTTCTTCTGTTATTTTAATCTTGTCATTTTATTTCATAAAGCACAATGCAGCCTGCCACCTGCCCACTGCTCAAATCCCTCTCCTCTCAAATCCCTCACTTGCAGCTTCCTGTTTTCAAATGCCAAATATAACTCACATGAGAGGATGCACCAAAACTCATTTTGAGAACCGTATCCCAAGTCATCCTAGGACTGTGTCAGCAGACCGCTGGGGAATGGAGTCTGAAGCTCCAGATTTGAAAAAGATCGGGGGTGCATGCAGAGTAATTACCACTTTCTCACCCAGGGGGAGCTCCAGGGACTTCCCTGTCACACCAGCTCTGCCTCCCAAGGTGTGTCATCAACACAGGAGAAAACACAGATCACACAGCTCCCAAGTAATCACAGGCACTGAGGCTCTCCCCTGGAAACGTACACTGTTACATAGCAGCTTTGTTTTGGTTACATTAGAAATAGAAATAAAACAGACGCATCAAACGATACCTGCACACTGAGAAGTATAAACTGATAAAGAACCAGTCACTGTCTTTGTTTGGGCAGTGACAGAAACATGACAGAAACCATTTCCATAACCTTTGTGTATGAACTGTAAGTCTTCCACCACTAGAAGTGCAACTCGAGCCATATTTAAAGCTTCTGTTTAACAGTAATTATATCAGCTGGAACAAGTTTCCAAACAATCCAGCGCTAATTGCCTCTCTAACACACAGGATGAGACTGAGCCCTGTGGGAAATGACAAAAACACCTGCTCTGATCTTTGGCCCACTGCATAATCAGTGCAAACAGTACCAAGACATTCTCCTTAAAGCAAGTTATATAAAAGTGGTACTGTTCAGGACAAAAAACACATTTGTGATATACATCATTCATAAATTAAAGCTCCCATGTGTAACTTCCATCAAACACACTATCTTTCTGATAGTTTCTCAGCCAACATGATAGAAACATCTAAAAGAAGCTGCTGGAAATCGAAGCAGACATGAACTGAGCTTCGGCAGTGATTTTGTCGGGAGGAAGACAAGTGGTATAGACTCTTGGAGGATTAGAAGGTGGCAGGGAGGGAGGGACATCCCTGCCATCGCTGTCCCACTTCTGCCTTCTCTCTGATTGTCATGATGTGAAAAGTATCACTCGGTGTACAGTGTGGGAATGTCACCAGGTGACAGAAAACAAAACAGAAACACGGAGAGGGTCATGTGAAGCTGATAGGCTTCATCAGCACTGTGTGAAATTTAACAATGGTTTGAATTGAATTGATCTTCAACATCCAGGTATCCAGGAAGTAGATAGGAGGATGTCCCACTGCACTGTACCTCCTCATAAATAGAGGCCTCAACCTCCACTTCTCCTTTTGTCTCCAAACTTTTGCCTGACTTTTTGATGTTTAAAACAAATAACCTTTATCATTTGTTTGATTGTTTTATGTTTAAGTTGTTCAGCTAACCATAATTCATACTCTTATTTGTAGGTTATTACAAGTTATTTGTTAGGTATTTATAACACCGAGGGTATTGCCGATGACACGTTTGCACAAGCGCACTTTGCATTACCGTAATTACACCATGGTTTCTGAAAGCTGGGCAGTTGCACATGAAAGCCAACATTGTGGTTATTACGGTATTGTCACTCGTGCTTTTGCAGGAAGTCAACAAATCAGTGTCCTTGTCGCCAGAGAGGAGAGAGTTGGATAAATGGGCTGTTTTTGCACATTGAGACAAAGACTCAAAACATTGTATTGTACATTTGTTTTACACTGTTCAAAAGTCAAATTCAACACGAAAAATCTGTTATTCTTGTACAACTGCATTGTACTTTTTCTCTAAAATCAATTTCCACTTTTTTGTTTCCCTTCATTATAAATTGTTCATGTGTGACCCTGCGATGGACTGGCGAACTGTCCAGGGTGTACCCCGCCTATCGCCCGATGTAGCTGAGATTGGCACAGCACCCCCCGCGACCCTCTGGTGGAGGATAAAGCGGTTAGATGATGACTGACTGACTGATAAATTGTTCATACATTATTTTAACATGCAGTAAATTGTAAATATTCAAAGTTATTCTGGAGAAATGGTCAAAAATCATTTATTCGGAAGACATTTTTCTGACACTTTTATGGTTAAAATAAGCAGGACATTTTTAGGTGTTAAAGGGTTCATATGACTTTATGTTGAATTCATTATTTAATTGAGCAGTATTTCGAATATATTTCTTCTCCTTGAGAACCATAGCATTCGTCAACTGATTTACTGTAACCCATGGTTCAGGAAAATAAACTGAATGTTTGAGTGTGACCTTGTTTCCGGGTGGTTTGTGGCTCCAGTGAGAACCTAAAGCTTTCACGAACACTACAGCTTTAACGACATTATGACCAGAAGAGGATTCAAATACATAAAAGGCACAAACAAGTGAATGAGGAAAAACTACTGCTCTCCTGCCATTAGCCTTCACAAGTGCCATAGTGTTGCTCAGTGGCTAATGGCACAAATGCTGTGCTTGTACTGAGATGATCCCAAGTGGAAATTAATGTAATTGTGGAAGTGCAAAGTTAGACACAGCTGAGAACAGACGCCGCTAGTTCAATAAGCCTTGATAATGATACATGAGCAGGCAAGCTCATTCAATTCCCTTGAATAAATTAACGTTTAGAGAAATGCCTGATTAGAAAAGTACAATTATTCAAGTTTTGCCTGAGAGTTAGGTGAGAAGATCAATACCACTGTCTGTTTATGCACAATCAGCATGGAGGACACGGTCATGGAAAATGGATACACTCAGTTTTCAAAGCAATTAAATATATTCAGCTTTCTCTAATACACCAGTTGGAATAATTCCAACCTACCAACCACCTGACTGCAGAGCTGCAGGACCCAATCAAAACAGGATCTGCTTCTTTGTCTGCTTGGTTTTGAAAGGCTCTCTGCCCAAGCCTCATCATGCAGCTAATTCAGATGTAACCCCACTTTAAACCGCATGGACAATGGCTATTGAGATGAGCATGGTGCTGATATGTGCAGCTATAAAAAGTGCACTGAAAAGTTGTGATGTACCACAGATAGGTGCCTTTGACTTTCCTGTCCACATTAGTATTTTTTCATCTAAAATTAAACTTAAAATAGACTTCAAATATCACAGTTGCTGTGTTCTCGTACTCCCCAAAGACTTATATTACCATAATTCTGTGGTTCTTCATCTGCAAAACTGTCATAATTTGTCATTGATTGTGTCATTCACCTGTCGGCTCTCATGTCTCCACCTCTCTCTTCTCCTTTGCCTCCTCCTCAAACACTTAATCCTGTTCTTCTCTCTTTTACACATCCTTCGCTCCCCAAAAGGAAGGCAGTGTGGCACCACTGCCACCGTCGTGGTTTGGCTCGTCACCTCCATCACACCGCGGCCTTCCTCCTTGCCATCTTCCACGTCCTCACCCTCTACTTCGTCATTGTCCTCCTCCTCCTCCTCTTCTCCCAACTCTGAGCTATGGTGACTTTGTGATGATCGTGCAGTCGCTGTTCCATCTCTCACCTGCAACCAGAACGGCTCAGGCTCTCTGGATGAACTGGGTGGGTGGTGGTGCAGGCCTTCTGCAGCCGTCCTGAGGGAAAGCCTCTGAGCTTGCAGTGGTGTGGAGCTGGATGGGATGGAAAGTTGAGGGGGAGAAGAAGACATGGGCTTCACTGTGGGCCAAGGGGACTGGGCAATCAAACTGACGGTGTTGGTCTGGGAGCAGCCGATACAGATAAATCTGGGACATGTTTGTCCTCCCTGTAAGTTGTTTGATCCTTCTTCAACTTCTAAAGCACAATTTAACTGCATGTCAGAATGACATCTTTCCTGGGCTCCAGCTCCATGTGTTCTTTCAGTCTTCCACTGCCTTTGCTTCCCTCTGACCCTTCCTTCTGCACGTTCAACACTTCTTCTCTCCTCTTCACTTACTTGGTTTCCTTCTCTCCATCTTCCTCTGTCGTCTTCAGTGCAGGTCTTTCTGCGAGCTTTCCTCCCGGGTAAGGAAAGTCTCCCCAGCTGCTCCACACTGCTTGATCTTCCTCTTCCGGCTGGATCAGCGCTCCTCAGCTGAGGCCTCACTGCCATCAAGTGTGGGGTGTAAGGTTCATCGTTGCTGTTTTCTTCATGCGGATCCTCAGATTCATGACCTGTCACTCCACGTGAGATGCTTACACCAGAGCCTCCAGCATGGGAGCTCATGATGATGCTTTTTGCAGCCCCTTAGGGAGCAGCAGCAGAGCGTATCTGGTGCAACCTCAACCACCTAGTCTGGTCTTTCACCTGTCATTCTTTCTTCAGTCTTGTTTCTGCCTTCCAACTCCTTCTAGATGTATAGAGTCAATCTCTTTTTTTAAGAGTTAGAGGGAGTGTTCCAGCGCAGAGGAGGTGAACCATGCAGTCCTCTGGCTTGATCTATCCTGCCCCTGCCCCCCCCCGGGACATTCCACACTGTTGACAAAGACAAAGTCCTTCTGGTGAGCTGCAACACAATAGCTGCACTGTTCATGGCCTCATTATTGTCCTGTGTGACCTATAGAAAACACATCTCTATGCAACCACTGCACACACAAAAAATAAGGTGAAAAAGCCAGAGCCACCTTTTATTTTTTATCACATCCACACTGTTGTGTCAGCTTTTTTCATTCATATGTGTGTGTGGGTGTGTCAGAATCACATCAGAATCAAATTTTTTTTTTTTGCCTTGTGTGTGTTTTGTTTGGACAATATACTGTAATTCCCCAGACCTTTTCTTTAATTGGTTTTCATTTTTTTTGTTTGCCGAGGGCCTCAGGTGCAGTTTTGCACCTAATAAATGTCTGAAAACAAACAAACATGAAACAAATGTAAAAGTATTAAATGAAAGATGATATCATAACCTGTTCAGTAGCACTTTATTCCCAAAAGACTTTGCTGTCTCTAAGAGAATATAAGGCTGAAGAAAAACATATTCTTTACCAAAAGTAAAAATAAAATAAAAAAGAAGTGTGATTGATATGACAGAACCAGAAACACAAATAACGTTTTTAAAAGTGAAAGTTTTTAAATCTTAATTCAAAGGTGCATCTGTATGTTTCGAACTCAGTATTTTTCACTTCTCTGGTTTAAATTTCCCCTTTTGTAAATTGCCTTTTCACTTCTAATTCAGCTTGTGGCTCAGAGGGTTTGATGTTCCATCCCAAGCGCCTCAGCTCAGCTTGTTTGAAATGAAAGCCACTGAACCACACATTGCCCCCGATGCGTGTGTACACCGCACTGCACTTATTCCACTCGATTCCCTGACTCACTGATTACATTCTCAGTTTCCTCGGAGATTTTCAAAAAAAGGAAGCGAAACGCAATTATTATTTTCCAAAGATTCAAACGGCAGCCCCTCTCTTTCTCTCTCGCACACACGCTTTAATTCTCATCTCGCCTCTCGCAAAGATCAGTGAGACCCATTTGATGCACCGCCCACTACGACCAGCAGATGGCAGCAGCTTCCCTCTCTGTGCTGATGTGGCGCTGTCTCTGGTCCTGAAATTTCCTTCCACTCGAAAATCTGGACATGCAGATCTCTTTCCTCCATCCCGGCTTTAAATAGCGCACACTTTTCCCACTACGTGTGTATTTGTTTCTTAAGTTCGTTCGTTTTATGTCACATGGCTGTTGAAAAATAATTTAGATTAAATGATAAATTAATCTGAAGTGATAAGAAGGACAAACGAGACTTGTTCTTTCTTCTCTTATTTGTGTAATAAATCCTTTACACACATTTAAAAAATAAATAAAAAAAAAAACGCAGCTTCAACTGTCGTTTTAAAGTAAAACGGAGAGAAAAGAAGCGCTGTGCGTCTTTATTGGCTGTCTGCGCTGAAAAACAGAGCAACAAGCAGAACACGGGCATAAAACTCCAGGGCGACCTCCTCGCGGTCTGACGTACTCAAAGCTCTTGGTATAAATGAATTCACCTCGTCACCAAGCCGCTCATATGATTCCCACTAACAGTGAGCGCACCCGGCTGTCAACACTCAAGAGCCACAACGCGCGCACAAAACTCCTCACACTCACTGACAAACACGCCTGCGTCATGCGTCCTGAGAGCGACGGCACGAGCTCGGTAACTCCTATGGAACCCAGTAAAAGGCACAGCAGCTGCAGCAGCTGCAGTTTGAGGGGCTGACTGTGTCCTGTCCGTCTGTTCAGCAGCGTGTCCCCACTGCTCTGGGAAAGTTGTAGTCGCATTATGGATTTTATAACAACTACCAGCAACGACAGCAACGTGACAAGTGGTTTCCCTCACGGGAAGGACGTGGTTCTTGACTGGGACGGGGGCGAGAATGGGACGGGGTATGGGTCTCTGCCTGGTCTGGAACTGAATTACCAGATTATCACTTCTCTGCTCTTGGGGTCCCTCATCCTCTGCTCAATATTTGGCAATGCGTGTGTCGTTGCAGCCATCACCTTGGAAAGATCTCTCCAGAATGTGGCAAACTATCTGATCGGATCCTTGGCCGTGACAGACCTCATGGTATCGGTGCTGGTTCTGCCAATGGCGGCTCTCTATCAGGTTTTGAACAAGTGGACTCTGGGACAAGAGATTTGTGATGTATTCATTTCTCTGGATGTACTTTGCTGCACATCATCCATCCTACATCTGTGCGCAATTGCCTTGGACAGGTACTGGGCCATAACTGACCCCATTGACTATGTAAATAAACGGACACCAAGGCGAGCTGCGCTCTTGATTAGTGTGACTTGGTTAGTTGGTTTCTCCATCTCTATTCCGCCTATGTTAGGCTGGAGAAGCGCCGAAGACCGGGCGAACCCCGACGCCTGCATCATCAGCCAGGACCCGGGCTACACTATCTACTCCACATTTGGCGCGTTTTACATTCCCCTCATCCTCATGTTGGTCCTATACGGGCGAATATTCAAGGCTGCTCGGTTTCGGATTCGAAAGACGGTGAAAAAAACGGAGACCAAAAAAGTGTCAGACAAGTGCTTGGCTATCTCTCCGTCTATCTTCCACAAGAAAACCAACGGCGAAGCCGGAGGGAAGGGCTGGAAGCGCAGTGACGAGTCAAAGACGAGTTCTCCGTGCGTAAACGGCGCAGTGAAGCATGGTGATGAGGGCGAGTCACTGGAAATCATTGAAGTTATCGGGAACTCAAAGACGCATCTTCCTCTGCCCAACACCCCACAGTCCTCGCAAGGCTACGATTACATGAGCGAAAAGAACTCGGGGGCGAAGAGGAAGATCGCGCTGGCCAGAGAGCGCAAAACGGTGAAAACACTTGGGATCATCATGGGAACTTTCATCTTCTGCTGGCTGCCCTTTTTCATCGTCGCGCTGGTGCTGCCTTTCTGTGCAGAGCGCTGCTATATGCCCGACTGGCTGGGCGCAGTCATTAACTGGCTGGGTTACTCCAACTCTCTCCTCAACCCCATCATATATGCCTACTTCAACAAAGACTTCCAAAATGCTTTCAAGAAGATTATAAAATGCAAATTCTGCAGGCAATAACCACATGCGGTGTTCACTGGCGTGTTGAGTAGTTAAATGGACTATCCAGACTTTAATTCAGGGACAGTCTCTTTTCAGTATGTGTATAAGAGAGAAAACCTTCAAAAAAAAAGATAAAGGGAAGAAAATCACTGGTTGCTGATGAAACGACACAGTGACAAGACATGAACAGTCGCTTTAAATGTACAAGCTCATGTTTATTCAGTGTTTGTAGCTACAGTATATATATCCTATATGCGACGGCAGCCATCGTTGTATTGCCATGCAAGACGTGTCATGTGCTGATTCCATGCATTTCATCACGAGACGCGGGTTTCCGTCCTATTACACCATGAGCTTTGTAGCACTGAAATAATAAAAGCAATCAAAGTTTGTCCTTAAGAAATATGAGTCAGTTGTTATTTAGGCTGGAAAATCGAAAGTAATGACCCAAGAGGAGATCAGGGCCCATGACGAGAAATCGCAGAATCACTTGGTTGCTGTCACGTCACACTGTACATCTTCATCCAGGAGGTCTCAGGGAATTCATCAATTCGTGTAGATGGGGAGAACAAAGCATGAGGCAACTTATCAGTTTGCTCTGACAGGCTGCAGGATGAGGATAGGCGGTCAGGTCACCAGTGCATGATGTGTTTCAGGTTATATATATATATATATATATGTATATATATGTCCAAGGGGTATCCAGCAAAAACACCAGCATCAAATTAATCCCAAAGTCAAAAGCAACAGGAGGTTGTTGTTACCCCCTTCCCCCCAAAAAGAAGCAGCCAATTCTGATAGAGTGTTTACAGTCTCTCCTTTTACTCTGTGTTATTTTTCTTTTCGCCCCATGTGAAAGAAACAACAACAGACTGAAACAGAAGGATTGCTCAAGACAAGAGAAACCTCAGTGCTACTTTTTTTTACACAGACCCTAAATAGCACATGGTATAGAGGTCTGTTTGTGTAGAAAAAAAAACAAAAAAAAAACTGCACAGACTGCATTTCTATAATCCCAGACACAAAATCCACTTACAGTAGAGACTGTCAGGCCATGAAAAGGACCAGGAGGAGCACAACTTTCAGGAGGAAGAAGCCACTATATGTGAGGCCAGCATGCTTCAAATAATGTAAGATGAGTGGCTATTTGGATTGTTGCCAAGGCAACACATGAAGCTTGAGGCCCACATGGTCAGTCAGAGTGACGGGATATGCTGGCGAAGCACGGAGACACAGTGCACCAATTTAGAGAGGTCACAGACAATGCAGCATCAGGACACGTGTCAATTATTATTAATATTATTATTCATAACAGTTAATTTTGCAGTCACATCAATTAGTGATAGCTGATTTGACCTCTGCATTTCACACTTTCTTTTTACACATGTAGAGAACAGTGGAGAACACAACACACACGCTGGGTGCAGGAGCACTGGGCTGCACTTATCTGCACTCGGGGAGCAGCAATGGGGATTGGATGCGTCGCTCAGGTGCACCTGAACCACTGACCAATCCTGGATTTTGAACTGTCAACCATCAACCGTTACAAGCCCAATTCTTCTCCTCTTGGCCATGCGGGCTGCCTGACTTACTGGTTAGCTGGAGCCTGGAAGAGGACCCTAACTAGGCCATCAATCAAACAGTAAATTAAATGTCGATCAACAAAACTAATACTTGCTAAAAACACAATAGCAGAGTATATAGTTTTCTTATCATTAATCCCAACAGCAGTGGTTATAGTTACACAATCTTAAAATAAATTAGAATGTGTAACAGGTTTTAAAACTTAAAAAAAAAAAAAAAATAGTTTCAAATTGTGCCTGGAGAAAACTGAGCTGTAAAGTCATGAACCCATTATTTCTCCACATCATATGTTTCCTTTCTTCATCAGACCATACAAGCTCTGTGGTGAGTCAGTGTGACATCGTTTATCCTAAAAATGCTTTTGGAAAAAATTAATTTCATACCTGTGACCTCTGGGTCAAATTCTGGGCTTATGATGAGCTCAGTCAGCCCCATAGAGATTGTGGTGTGAGCTGATGAGCAGGGCAGAGTAAAATGTCCTGTGAAGATGTGGAAAGCATTAATATCATTACATTTTGGGCCTGATATGAGATTACCAAGCATTACTGACCTGCTTTAATCTATGTCATAATATCTACTGGATTGTAAAACTACAGTAATCCCAACGACTCTGGGGAGGTAAAATACTGTAGATAGATGGTTGTGGTATAATGATACAAAAGCCTTTTATCCAAGCCAGCAAAAGAATTGAAGAGTATGGGATTATATCAAACCACTGGGGGGGGATTATGGGGTTTATTACACATGCTCAACTGTGTAATTTATATTATAATAGATTGTTCATGGTTTTATATGATAAAGATAAAGTAAAGAACAGTTAAGACCAATTTTTTTGTAAACCTCTGAGCATTTAAAAGTCATGTCAATCTCCTCAAACAACAAATGGAACATTAAACATTTATAGAGTTTGCACAGTAACATAACATAAGTCATTTTAAGATGACATTTCATTTGGCAAAAGCATTGATTTCCCCCTGCTATGATTGACTGATTTGTCTAATCCATACCACCTGAAATGTTGGATTTTAACAAGCTAAATTAACGCGTATATTGTTTTATTTAGCTTGCGTTGACAGGATGTTGAGATGGGACAGAAGAAGATTATGCAAAGGCTCAAACACTCAGTGAACAGATAAGCTTTTCAAAGCACCAATCACTTTAGAAATCCAGGGCAAACACTCAGTCATTTAGTGTAAAAAAAGAACATCCATATTTATCTTAAAATTTAGGGTAATTAAAATAGAGCTAAATGCCAGTGGACTAATAAGTGTGTCACATAAAGGGCCTGAAATGGAAATCTCTAAATAAAGCTACAGATTTAGGCTGGACAGAGGATTGCCTTGGTGATAT